>NW_009218301.1:1612-2110 GCF_000690835.1 Fulmarus glacialis | reverse complement strand
GACCCCCCGGCCGCTGATTCCGTTGCTGCGCAGGATGCGCGGGGTGGGGGGGGGGATGCCCAGGCCCACTTCAGCCGCCTGGCAGGACGGCAGCGAGCAGGGAGGTTTCCGTTCCTCACTGCAAACATTGGGAAGACCAAGGCAGTGCAGGAAACCCTCAGGATGTATTTGCAGCATACCCCGGATTCACTAAAGCTCTGTGCATCTCAGCCCCTTACCCTTCCTTCTCTTTAAATCCGATTTAAGGACCTCTGGGCAGTGATCCGGGCGTTCCCACAGCAGCTGGAAGCAATAGTCCTTCCTTGAGCATTATGCAAGAGCAGAACTCGGGCGTTCCTGGCTCTCCCCCATTCTCCTGCTGTTTACCTCCTCCCCCGGGAAGCCGGCTGAAGACGGTGCAGACCTGCATTATCAGATTTTGCAAACCGCAGGCTGTCGGAGGTCCTGTTGTTCTGCCCTTTCTCCTCTGGCTCACCAGCGGGGGGTCGCCAATCTCTC
>NW_009218301.1:386-1601 GCF_000690835.1 Fulmarus glacialis | reverse complement strand
TGCTCCGGCAGTGCGGGTCCCTTGGCCAGGTGTGGCCGGGCGGCCCGAGCCCCCGCCCGAGCCCGGGGGAACTTGCACAGCACAGCGGCAGCAAACTGCTCCCTGTGGGCCTGCCGGAGTTACTGATGGGGCTCAGCACCCTTTTCTGGCTCAAATGATCTATTTGTGGTTCCCCATAGCTGAGACTGTGGTAAACCTCCAGAAGTTATATTTCCTGAGAACTATCTGGAATACCTGCAGTCTGCTTAAGCCATCATTTACCGCCTATGAACTTACCACAGGGTCCATCTATGAGATCCTATCAATACCCTGCAGAGTCCGTGCACAGCCCCCTGAAAACAGGCACCACCCCCCCTTCCCCTCCTAACGCAGTTTTACTTTCCTCCCAAGGGCTTTGAGGAACACTCTAGAGAAAATCGTCAGGGTGATATACAGCCATAATGTGAATGAGGACTACAAAATGCACCAAATGCACCTCATACATCTCAACATCCATTTTGTATGACAAATGTGTATATTTTTAGCCCTCCGGGATGCACGCGCCTCGCCGCCCTGTCAGAGCGGCAGCAGCCCTTGTTCTCAGGACCTGCCAGACAAAGGCAGCGCTCAGCCAGGATGGCTCCTTGCTATGCCCCGCTGTGCTGTTTTCTCATGGTTCATTGAGGCTGAAGATGCTTTAGGCAGCAGATTTGGGGAACGAGGAACCAGGAACATGGCAGAGAGCAGCTCTGCAAAATTTTCTCTGCATTTCAAGCCTCCGAGCCGGGTCCCTGTTGACATCTGTTCCTAGAAATGCAAACTGGTACCCGCTCGGGAGGTGCAGCCTTGCAAACCGGGAGGTGTGCGCTAAGCGGAGCGGAGGAGAGGCGGCGATGCTGCTAGGCAACCTCGCGCTGCCCAGCGGGAAAAGGCCCGAGCCGAGCAGCGTGCCCAGCCGGGGCTCGCGTCCGCACCGGGGCTCCCGGCAGGGAAACACCGAGAGAGGAACCCACCGGGGGAATGTGCCCATGGGTCTCCAGGAGGGCGAGCATCTGAAGCTGGCCGTGGGAGAGGAGGAGGAGGAGCAGACGGGGGATAATGGCAGAGAATGCGCGAGAGCGACAGTGGAGGGAAGAGAAGCAGTTAGAAAAAGCACAAGTCAACAAACCCCTGCCTTTTGGCAAGGCTGTTACATGAACCAGAGGGAACAAGTATTAATCTGGAAAAAATATTTGT
>NW_009218301.1:0-319 GCF_000690835.1 Fulmarus glacialis | reverse complement strand
GTCATAGTTGTTAAATTATTGCTGCTTTTTTATTTTTATCCTTAACGATGACGAGGTTTTCCTGCTCATAACCGTGTCTGGAGTAAAGAGATGACAAGACCTGTTGCGGTTCTATCTTGGGTTTTTCCTGAACGCAGGTGCTGTAAGCAGGAGGCAGAGCAAAACCCCAGCACCTGGGGACCATCTTGTCCCCGTTATTCCCTCTGCGGAGCCCCAGCAAGGACAGTGCCAAGCAGCCAGGCCCGGATCTGCAGAAATCACCTCTGCGAGGCAACAAATGGCACTCGGTGTCGAGGAGACCAGACAAGGAGGTGGCTGC
>NW_009218300.1:0-23475 GCF_000690835.1 Fulmarus glacialis | reverse complement strand
TTACTAAAGATTTCCGTGGAGAGGAACAACCACGAGTGTCAGGGAATTTTTTGAGGTTCCACTTTGGTGGAGCTGCTGTTTGTTTGGTCAAAGATAGAAAAAGCTGTATGGTGACCATTGTGACCATTAGAACTCTTAGTCCCCAACAGTCGGATCTCGGGGTGTCGGCAGAGCCCTCACCATGACAAGCATACCCAAATCCCCGCCTCTGTCCACAAACACGCCCAGAATGCGAGTCCCTGTGCTGACAGGGGCTCCCCTCTCCTCCAGCCATCCAGCTGCTGAAGGTCCTCATGGCCCACAAGGTCCGGCCAGACCTGCTGAGGGGCCTGGTTGCATTACTGACGCCACCCAGGAAGAAAGCGTTTACCTTCTGCGACGAGACCGCCAAAGGTAAAAGAGCTGACCAAGGCCTGCCAGGGCGACCAGAGGGTGTTTCTCCCAAGGTCCCTCATCTCCTTCTGCAGGGCTCAGCCGTCACCCTGACTCATAGGGGAGGAGGTGCAGGGGGCTGCCCCTTGAGGCAAGGGGCGTAGCCGCAAAGACTGCCCAGGTCGAGGCCCTGCTTGCCTGCAGCACTAATGCTAGCATGGAGGCCTCCAGACAGCCGCTGAGGTCTGCTGAGCGAGGATGATGAATAGTTCCAGCCCCGGGTGTTTCCTCCCCCGACTCAGCAGAGCAGGCTGCAGTGACCCAGGCTCTCTGAGCTGTGGGCATCGTGCGCGCAGATCCTTGCAGGGTACTACGTATGATACGTAGCCACAGGGTTTCCCTAAGGTGTGTTTCCTGAAAAACTACATCCTCCTTTCATGCTAGCAGTGTAAGTCCACCTCCCCTCCCTTCTAACGTCTTAGAAGTGTTTCAAAGCATCATTCTCACCTTCCTAATGTTCCTCATGCAGACCCAACCGCGCTTTGCCTGAGGGAACCCATGCTGGTGTATATTCAGCAGGCAGCTGCTGCAAAAGTAATTGGGTAAGAAACTCTGGAGCAAAACCCACAGGAGCATAAAAGGGACCTTAGAGAAGTGGCTTCCTTTGGGTAGGAAAGGACTGGGACATGTTTCTTGCAGGGAGCATTCACCTCTGGCACAGCTCTCTGGCTGAGTACCAGTACTCAGTACTCTCTGCCAAGTCTCCAGTACTCGGCTGTTCGGAGATGGGGTGTGTTCAGGAATGGGGCAGAGCCGCTGCCTGCAGGTAGCAGTGCTCAGACCCTCCCTGCTGCTGACACTGGAGCTGGCTTGAAATTTTATTTCTAGGGAGATGTGGAATCCCGTCTGCTCTGTCCCTGTGTGCCATCACAATGTCCATCCCCTTTATGGATGGGCCTGGAAGCATGTGTGTGTCCTGCCACAGCGCAGGGCTGAAGGGTGCTGTATTGCTCATGGCCACTATTCTCCGCATAGCTGGGAGCCACAGGGAGCGGTGGAACACCCTCATTTAACATCAGCCACCCAATGGAGGAATCTAGTGCCTATGATTGACTGCAGAATCCTTAAGGAAATTCAGCCATTTGTGCTAAAATTGGTTCATTCAGTATGAATTTCCTGCAGTGTCCACAAGATAGTGCTATCAGAACACTTTTCCTGCAAAAGCAGATGACAGAAAACCTTGGCGGATAGGGAGACATACTGGACTGTCTTCCAGGGACATGCTCCGAGAAGTAGTATTGGTGGCGTTTGAGTCCTGGGTTCTTCATGGTCACACAAGAAACTTGCTAGACTTGAGTACACACCAGGAAGTTCCTGCCAATCATTAAACAATTGGTTCTCAGCAAGCCCACATATTAAATGATTGCTAATCCATGCACAGCCAAACATTTCTTGTTTGAGACTCTCCTGTCTGTTGGTGCTGCTAGGGCAGGGTGGGAACACATCGTTTTCCATTGAGGTTGCACCAAGAGGCCCAGACTCAATTTATTGTGTGCTTCTTCGCCCATCTGGGGTAGGGACTGATGGCCTATTTCATTGCAGCATATTAGCCAAGGAGTCAGCAGAAGTGGCTGAAGAGCTGATCCAGCTGAAAGTGGTACATGGCCTGATGGTTGCTGTGGGGAACCTGGACCATATGGCCAGCCAGCGACATGCCAGCATCTCCCTGGAGGTGAGAATGGTGGTACATGGCGGCAGACATCATAGCACGGCATCTGCTCCCAGAGCACCAGAGCAGAAAGGCTCCCTACACTGTGGGGTTTTTTATCTCAGCATAGCAGACACAAGCTTAGTTACAAAGGCAGGAGTCACACTTCCTTCAGGAAAGAGCTGTATTTCCCCTCCTGTCTGCCTCCCTCCTGCCACCCACCACACGTAGAGTGCTGGGAAGCCAATGTTGGCCCTCACACCTCTGTTCTACCCCCAGGCTTGCTGTGGGTAGCAAGCACAGACAGAGCTAAGGGGCTAACCAAGACAATTTGCCTGGAGCAAGACACTAGCACAGAACTATAAGCAGACTATTTTTTCCTGCTGGTGCTGGGCAAAGAGTTTTGGCTTGCCTCAGCACAGCTCTGCCTGTGTAACAGCCACAGGGAAGGACCATGCTGTCAGTAGATGGGAAGGACTGAATGAGTGATGCTGAAAACCGGGCTGTTCAGGGTGAAAGAGGGCTTACAAACCTACCTAGTAATGCAGAGGGTGAGCGTACCCTTCCTCTGAGCAGGCACCAACAGCACAGCAGGGTAAACTGCCTTGCAACTACTGCACTGCAGTCATTTCACTGAAACACCCTCCCTCCTCTTGTCAATGAAGGTAGGAACTGGCACTGGGGGAGGGCAGAGGGGAGCAAGGTGAGGCTTGAGCAGGGACCCACAAGTTTGTCTTAGTGTGTTCATGAAGTGCCAACAGTAGCACCAGCACTAAAGGAGGTGGGTCAGGGACTCACTGGCACGTGACACAGGTTATTGGGAGCCACATCATCCATGCAGCTCTGCCCTCTATACACACGCTCACATCCCTTCTCCCTACACACCAACTCTCTGTTCTGTTGCAGTATTTTGTCCACGCATTTCCCTTTGTGGAGGAGTGCATGAAGAAGGCACTAGGACACACACTGTTCCAGCGCTTTATGGTAAACATGCCTCCCTTATGGGGTTTATTAGTGGCCCTAGGACCTTGGTCTGTTTTGCAGGGATGGGCATGAGAGCCCAGAAATAAACCAAGCCACCCTTTGAGAAGCATTCACCTTCAATCTCAGTGTTCAGGAAGATAATTGCTCTGACTCAGCCTCAAGACAGAGCAAGGAGGGATCTCAGGCTACTGCTACTTCTGTGACAGTGGGAACTTGATGTCAGAAGTGTGAGCTGAAGGGCCATTGAGGCAAGAGGTGACTTGAGCTCCTCCAAACCAGGTCCCTTCTGACTGTAGCTCCTGGGGTGGATATACAAATTAGTAAGCAATGTTAGGTCCAGGGAGGGAAGGTCAAACAAAGAAGGGGCAACATTTTGTTCCTTGCACCCAGGCCCATCCTTACTCATGCCAAGACACCACTGGGCAAGGCTGGATAATCCAAGTGTAGTAACATCAGAAGTGGAACAGGACTGTCTTGCTTTAGTCCAAACTCAGTAGGGCATAACAGCCCTTTTACTCTGGATGTGCCATCTTAATATGGTGCAGGCAGAGCGCAGGAATATGGTGCAGGCAGAGCGCAGGTAAAAGTCAGCTTTGACAGTTCAGAGGCCCTCAGAGTGCTCAGCCCCACACTGCTTCCAGTATCTAAACTGTTGATCACAAAGTGCCCCAGCTGTGGGGGAGGATCCTGTCTGGGTTGAAGTATCCCTTCTCTAGCTGCTTGTCACTACTGCTGCTTGCCCACACCCTATTAAAATCATAACTGTCTTGCTGCCTTTTCCAGGACAGTCCTGAGACCTGGTACACAAAAATGGATCCAGTCCAGGCTGAAGAACTGGCCTCCAATACAGTAGACATCCCCAGAGACATGGCAAGGATGCAGTCTACAGGTGTGTGCGGAGCTGGGAGCACAGACGCTTAAATTACACCCTTTACTTTCAGGAGAAGGCAGCTCAGGAAGCAGGAGACCAGGGTGGGGGTCTAGGGGAAAAGGGAGTAACAGTAAAAGGAGCCCTTTGTAATCTGCTGTTTGTATAGCTGCATCCTGTGTTGCAGGACCCAGAGCTCACGGTGCCGTTTTGTCCCCTTTCAGAGACAAACCCTGGAGCGAGCTGAACAAACAGGAAACAGAGGGCAGCAGCAGATGCCTCCCATCTGTCCTCCCTCACCCTGACCCTCTGCCTGCTCCTTCCCAGAGGGCAGGTTGTGTGGGGCCACCTGGACCCAGTCTGCACACAAGGGCCATGGCAGCACCTTGCTGCATCTGAGCCAGTGGCCAGCTTCACACTTCTGCCCTCAAATACAGATTTTGGTAGGCTACTGAACATGTGTTTTATGTGGCATGTTAGCCATGGGAAATATATGTGAAAAAATGTGAAGTAACATGCTGGGGCTATCTTCAAAGCCTAAGTAAACACCAGTGGTACAAGGGAGTCTCACAGGGCCCTTCCTACTTACCTGATGTCATGAGAGCTGAGCCACTCACTAAATGCTTTGCTCAGGTGCAGGATAGGTACCCTCTAAACCAGCTTCCCCCTTGCTAGGCAAGCTCTACACAACAGGATCTCAAAATTAAGAGACAAAATTTATTTTGAGTGATTTATGTAAACATTACAAGTGTAAAGACTTTAAAAAGAAACTTCATCCAAGAAATCAGCTTATCTCTACCACACCAGCCAGTCTTCAGGGGGTGTTAGACTTTACCAAGATCAGCAAGAAATATATTTTATAAGATAGAAGATAATTAAATCCAGCAACATTTATTTATCAAACTTCTTAAAATACTGATTTTTTACAATTACATATAGTCCATTTTCTTTCTAGAAAAGCCAGACTTGCAACAGTTTTGCAATGTTTGAAGCACATCTGGAAAGCTTATATGTACACTAGAAAACTATATACAGGTATCTAGTTCTATTAGAGGAGACCATTGTCACTAGCAAAGGGCCAGATGTTAGACACATATAGCAGACTCCCAGGCCTTCCTCCCCAAAACTTGCAGGGGTGTGTTTCTAGCACTCTGCAGAGTACCCTGATACCAGGCCATGAAGAGAGAGAGGCTGCCATGTTCACTGCCCTCAGGCATGTGTGACCTGCAGACACTGTGCCACATTTGAAATAGGAGTTACACAAACCACCAACAAACATGCAAGACATATAGAAGACTGCTTGTGAACCAGGTTTTGCTGTATTTACTAGGGCCTCTGCCGGCTCATCTTCTTGCTGGCTTGCTCCTCCAGTTGCATGGCAGCCCCCAAGGCATCCAACGTTTCTAGAAAGGAAGACAGTGACAGGGTGACTGACCTGGAAGCTGAACTCCCCAGCCCAGCTGTCCCCCTCAGGAGCTCAGCAGGGCTCTGCAAGGGCCACAGAGGGAAGTGAACTGGGCAAGAACTACTCAGCCAACATTAAATCCTGCCTGGTCCCACAAAGTTCTTCAGCTGTACTTGTTCATTTCTACTCATCAACAATTTCAAGCCTGCAACTTGCAGTTCAAACTAGACACCACTAATCCAACCATCCCAGAGGGCCAGATTTCCCTGGCCTATAAGGCAGAGAGGGTAGCAGGGTGTTTACTCTTGTTATCTTGTCACCACCGCTCCATGGTGAATGGGGCAATACAGCTCTCAGGTTGCATTTGAGATGGGAGGACAGCCAGGGCTGTTTAAGTTAACAGTTCACTTCAATACCACAATTTTCAGCCTCATTAAAATAAAAAACCCTCACAGCCCTGTTTTTGAGGCAAAGACTATGCCAGCTGTGATGGCTCAAGTAGCAATCAAACCCCAAGCTATTGCAACAGTGGCAGAAAAGTAGCAGCTATCAGTGTAGCTTCCCCTGTCCTAGTCAGGCAGTCTGTGTACCTGGCACTCTGTTATCACATGTCAGCCAAACTCATACATCTGCCTTGCTGCCTCTCTACCATCACTTCAACCAGCATGGTCCAAACGAAGTCAGGCAGTGCTCAGGGAAAGGCAGCTGACATCCTCCTGCACTGAGCTGAGAAGTCTCCAAACTGGGTCAGAACTGAACAGTTGGAGGGATTTTGTTGCATGTTAATTAATGCCCTATACTAAGGCAAAGGCATGCCAAACAGGTGCTGACAGGCATGGCATCTCAGTATATGCCTGGCAGACACTTGTTATAAGTGAATGGGTATTAAGGCCTGATATCCATGAAAACAGGAGTGGAAACAGCGGGCATACCCCTATGAATCCCTAGAACATGGCACTGGGACCTATTTCTCAAAGTCTGTTCTTTGGCCATGGCAAAAAGCAAACTATACAACCAACTAGCCAAACAGACTTCAGCTTGTCTGTTCTTGGTGGATATTGCGTTCTGCTCCAGGGAAGGCAGTTTTATATGGCAATGCAAAGCAAGTGGAAGTTACTAGCCAAAATTTTACTTTGGAAAGTGCAGACAACAGGACATTTCAGATCTGTACCTATGATCACATAGGAAAGTGATCTAAACCATAAGCTAAGCAGAAGGACTAGGTGTTCAAACCCCAACAGGTACGCTGGTGTTACTTTCAGGTCTTTGAAAAAAGATTAGTGACAGTACTAGTCAGAGACAGGCACTAACATACCTCTGACACTAAGGAAATTTCTTGAGCTCTCCTCTACAAAGTGCTTAGTTCTGCTCACAAAGGTCTCGAGATCATAGTCTGGTTGCTCCGTGATTCCCAAGAGGTAGTCAAGTTCAGTTGTCATTCTCTATATTTACAAGGATAACAGTGATAAGAAATTGACTTTCTGGAAATTCAATTAGTTTCTTCAAATCTGGCACACCAATCAACAGAGCTGAGCTTCTACAGACCAGTACCAGTCAGTGCTCGTTAGCAGCAAGTAGAGGTTGCTAGTTGGAGGGGAAGGGGGACCAGCTGGCCACAAGCATTGAAATGCCCCAGTTTAACCACTTCAGCAGAAAACCACAGGAAAAAGTTGGCAGTGAGGAAAAAGTAACACCACTGACAGCATCTTGCAGTACAGCCCACAGCCTACCCAGCAGCACTTGGCTCAGACAAGGCAAGGTGCTGTCAACATGTAGAAGACAGCCTGGGCTGGGCTTGCCTCTTCCACATACCTGTCTCAGTTCTCTAAGCTGTTCTACAACCTTCTCCTCCCGTTCACTAATTTGAGTCATAGCCTCACGAAAGTTGAACATGTCAGGAGAGATGTCTTCCTCCTCATCCTTGGAGAGCTGCAAGAAACAGCCCAAGTAAGAACAGCAAGTTGTTCCCAGCTTTGAGATCTGTTCAGCCCACTGCACACACATACATTGTGACCTGAGCCTTCTCCGCTGGTCTCTGCTTCCTCATTCTCAGTCTCCATCTGATTCTGTGTTTCACCACCTCCATTATGAGGACTGAGCTCTTTCACTCTGCAACAAGAAAATTTGTCACTCAAACTCTTCTTCCAGCAGCTTCGGGGCTACAACATCACAAAACAGCTACTGCAATCAATCAGTGCTCAGCAAGAAACATTCAGCTGCACTTAAAAAGTTGCACATTACCACCCCAAGAACAAGCTCACATGAGCAGAAACCCCAGAGGGCTGTGGGAAGGAAAGCTGAGAGATGTTTGTCTCCATGCTCCATGTAGGACCTCTCCTGCAGAGAAATGTCCAAGTACATGGTGGTAATTACCAGCAATGCCTTTCACAGAAGCTCTCTTCCACATGTCAGCTTGCTCTGTCATGACCAACTAGGAGAACTTAGTATGGAAAGAAAAGGAATAAGCTTGATTTTTCCCAGAGACCCACTGTGCCAGCATAGGTCTGTAATAACGATAAAAGCCATGGCTGAAGACGTGGTACTAGAGGTAGATGTCAGCTGGGCATTTTGTTCCAGTTACTAGCATCAGCTTCATATTTCCAGTGAGTTGCAGCCTAATACCCCCTTTCTTATAGCTTGAACTTGCCTTGTGCACTAGCTAAGAACCCAATGGGCCCAAGTCAAGACTAGAATCTTATTGAAGCATGCTAAGTCAGATGTTGCATTCTGTCCTGTACTTTCAGGTGATCAGGAATGACTGAGCACCAGAATGAAAAAATGCAACTTCAATCCAGAACCAAATCTGCGAATCTGTCAAGATTCAGTGTTCCTGAATGCTTATGACAAGGATTACCAAACATCTTTTCAGTGTGGAATGCTTTCCAGGAAGGAAGCCTTTGTGAACTCAGTGAAGGAAAGCTACCAAGCCTGAAATGTGCAAGTGTCATCTTGTTAACATAAGACAAAAGTCACAGTCATCTTTTTACTTGTCACCTCACCAGCGAGGTGTAGAGGCATGTAAAGCAGAGACTGGGAGGCACTCACTGCTCTGTCACCAGGGTTCCAGGTATCAGGAAGACCCCCAGGGAAACCTGGGGCTCAGTCCCTGCAAGTCTACCTTGCCCTGCAGGCACCCAAGGTCAATAATGGGGCACTGAAAACACACGCTCCCACCATCTGCTTTGAGGCATTTGAGTTCTCCAGGTCCTTCAGATTTTCCCCAAAGTCTCCAAGATGCCATACCCTATTATCTCATATCAAAGGCCATCAAGAACACCAAGTGTTTTGTGTCATCTGTAGGGCCATGTTAGGGACACATTCTTAGCACACCACTTACAGATGGGACCCAAAGTATTACAAAAAGTAAAGGGCATAGAGGTAACCATTCAGGACAGAGTAAACTCCCTACAAAAAACAGGACAGTCCAAAGTCTAGCATGAGAGACTGAGGAAAGGAGACATTAGTCACGGTTTAATACAATCTCTTATGTCTCACACAGTATACCCACATTAGTTTCATAAGACAGCTCTGAGATAATTTGCTCATAACAAACAGCCTCCTAATTGCCATTACAGGCAATAACAAGAGAACTTTTGGTCAGAATAAAAGCAGCCAAAACACCTTCCACAACAAGAGTAGAATCCCCAGGTCAGAAAGGCCATTACCTGTCAGCGTATCTCAGTGTGTTTAAGGTGTACTCACACGAATTCATGCCTGGAGAAATCATTGCTATCTGCAAATAGAACAAAATACCTCCGTGACTCCCACATCTGACTTTTGGTCACATTAATGGTCCTACAGATGTCACCAGGCAGCTGGGACATGTTAGGGCAAAGGCTCAGAGCTGAGACATTCTGTCAAGTCCATTTTTCTTTATAGCTTCTGTGGAAGATGCCAGTGGCCCTGTATCCAGCATTCCACTGGCTTTGTGTGCACCCACTGTGCTGCACCCTCCCCAGGAAACAAAGCCCTTTGAGAGCACACCAGGCTCTACTGTAGATTCACTGTATGAAAGTGACTTCTTGCAGCCCTGCTTCTACTGGGGCTGGACAAAGCTCACCAGTTTTTGATCTCAGTCACCATGGGTGAGTGGAGGAGGAAAACTGTATGACTTTTTTGCAGAGAACTGAAGCTTTCTGACTTCAAAGTCCCCTCACTCTAGAAGAGGAGCATGCAGCTATTTGGTCAAATTACAGAACCTGTAAGCAGTGTGTATGTTTGTGCCATGCACATACTCACCATACAGGTCCTTGAGTTTGTTCCTATGAAAGAGTCTCTTAGCACCTGGGTCAGCTTGCTTTCCCGGAAAGGGGTATGAGATTTGTTCTGCCCTAAAGCTCGGATACATTCCTAAGAAAAGACAAGCCTTGTGAATGTGATATCTGCATCTCTTCTCAAACAGCTCTGCAAGCTATCAACCACCAATTGCTGGTAAACCCAACAGGCTGGAGAATGGTCATCTCTATTGCTCTGTAAGTACTTCATAGCCTTTTAGGTATACTTCAGGTATTTGACTGTCACAGGACAGGTGGTATATCCATCACATATAAAAAAAAAGACAACTTGAATGAAGCTTGAAAGGGCTGTACCAGTGTCTGACCTGATAAGACTGCACTGCTTTCCTGGAAACATTCTAAATGGAAGTATACACCATTTTCAGGGTTGTTAACATACTAAACTAGGATCTTTTTGGCTGTTCTATTTCTTTCCAGTGCAAGGGAAAACAGATAACCCCAGAGTTGAACAGAATCCATGTGTTGATTAGCACTATTTGCTCACCTTCAAAGCCAGTAAGCTCTTATTGATTTCTGCACCTTCCATTCGTGTCTGCCGATCAGCACTAGATGTGTCTGCACCCCTCTCATTTCCTGCCAGATCCACCAAGGAAAATTTGCCAAGCAGTTTTCCTCTTTGGCGTAGTAGGATTTGGAAGCAGGCATGTGACCGTGAAGAGCTAGCATTTGCAAAAGTCTGCCCAGATGTCCTACAGCAAAGATGAAAACAAGCGTTAGAACTGTGTCACAAAGGATGCAACAGGTCCCAACAGCACTAGATCTGCAGCCATTCAATTAAGTTGTTTAACCTCCCCAGTTTTATCCCACACATTAATACCTCAAGTTTGCATGAATTATGGAATTACCTCTGATACAAGAGCACAGAAGGATTGCTGTGAGGAATATGAACCTGCACCCCAGTTGTGGAGATTTAATAATCTGCCTGGCTCAACTCAGCCTACACTGGAATGCTTTTATGACTGCTAATGCCTTACCTGCATTTGGAACTGGAAGACATACCTTCAGCACTGCATCTCCCTGCCTCAGAGCAGGCCACACGTCATTTTCCTAATGCATCTGCCATTACACAGTAAGCTCAGCCGAGCTCCCCATTAAACAGCATTAGCTGTGCTAGCACATTACAATCATGGTAAATCCCCTTCTCCAGCAAAGCTAGCTTGGCACTTTACCTCTGCTGTGCAACTGCACATGCCCCATCACTGCAAGACACAGACTGGAGTCTTCAAGTTACCATAAACCTCCTTGTAACCTTCGCTATCATTTATTCCCTGAGAAGGCTGGTAGGTTCACTGCCCCACATGCGTCCCTACTGCTGGGGGAAAGGGAGGGAGGTTGTCCTAAAGTGAGGCAGGAGTCTGAAATGTTAAACAGTTCTTGGCTGAATTATCAGCCAAAAAAGCATGCCCAGCAGAGTGCTGAAAGAGCTGCACATGCAGTGTAATACAGAAGCCAAGGAGTTCATTACTTTGCCTAGTAATGTTTCCACAGCAGTTGCAACTTAACTGAGACAGGTAAGACTTGGTAATATAGATTTTAGCTCCTGATTAAAGACACCAGTACGATGGTAGAGCTGCCCTGACCACAGCCTTCCTGCCAGGATGATAAGCCAAGCCTACGGCTGTCCCTTGGCACCTGCTCTCAAGGATTCTTTGGACAAGATCCCTGAACAACATGCAACGTTTTTGTTGCTATTGGAATAACTCATCTGGCCTGCAGTTAAGCCAAAGCATTTTTGCAACTGTAGGTTGATGCCAGCTACTCTTCCTTGATCTTACAAGCCCACAGAGAGCTACTTGTGCTCCTGTAAACTAGTCATACTTCTAGAAAGTAGCTAGACCGCTCAGTTTAGCTGTGGCACCAGGGCAGCCATCTCCTCATGTGAATAGTTTCTTTCTTCTTGGAGTTACATGAGGACATATGAACCATGAACTCTGACCTTCTCTATGGAAGGCAGGCTAAATCCATCCCTGCTAGCCCTTTATTCTGTAACCATCTTCTTATATTCATGCAGAGGTGCTGCTCAGTGCCTGCCTATTACTGGGAACAACAAGCTCCTGTTTAAGTCTCAAAGCACCAGCTACAGACATTATATATTTTTTGTAGGCATGAAGGTACAATAGGACATGACTCTTCTTATTGGTTTTAAGGCACCAAACCTGCAGGCACTGCCCATCTCAATCATTCTGATGACATCTTCAGCACAGCCGACTTGTCTCTCTTGGAGACCAACAACCTGGACCTGCTGCTTGCCATCCTCCAGGACTCGAAGCTTTGTCTTCTTATTCAAGAGGTCAAACACCTATATTCAGGCAACAAGATTAAGGCAAATCTGAACAAAGTCTCTTTGTATGTATTTTGCACTGTCTTTATAGAAAGCTATATAGAAACAGCTCCTTTAGCATAGCCTTCCAATTCAATTCCGAACACACTAAGAATAGACTATATAGAACTATAGAAACTAGTAAGTTTCACTCAGCTACTTATGAAACATTCAGCCAAAGAAGTCAGGTCAAGATTTTAAAAAGCCTTACCTTTCCATTGTATATTTCAAAGAAAGTCACAAAGACTTCCAGGTCCTGACTCCTGTACCTGGGCTGGTTTAGAAGGAGGAAGACATCTTGGGCTAGTGAGGAAAGGCAGGAGTTTAGCTAAGTAGTTTAACATATTCTAGTTGCTACTTGATCTGCTTTCGAATATTGTGCAGCTGAATGACAGTCATCCTAAACAAATGCTAGTGGAACAATTGGTGCTGTGTTACCATCTGGAGAACAGTTTCAGCAGCATCCTCATCCAGGGACTGAAAACACAGGGGGATACAGAAGTTTCTATTGCTAATGTCACCCGCAGACAGCAATCCTTACTGATCTGGAGGAACACTGGGATCTGCTATTGTTTTGGACAGGCCTGAAAAAGTCATGTATTTGTGTTTCAAGCATTTCTTGCGGAAAGCCTAGAAAACAGGCATCCCTGAGCATCTGCATTGCCGCTGTTTGGAGACAATATACCAGATTAGTTGACCCTTTGGCTGGATCCAGTGCAGCTTCTCACAATTGGGCTTCATACTTTGAAATTGAGCTGAAAAGCAAAGACTTTCCTTCAGGGCCAGTCATAACTAATTTTCAGAGACTAGCAAACAGTTGCTCTTGTTTCAACTGCCTCGCTACACAGACTAGTTTCACAATATACCTTTCTAAAGGGAAGGTAGAGGAGGTCAGGGTTCATGGTGCTTTCTAGGCATTATATTAAGGAGGGGCTTCTAAGCATCTGTTTTCTAAAATCATTTTGCATGTGCTAGGTTTTTTTGCATCTAATGATTACAAGAAGAAACATAACACATACATTCATATGCTTTCTGTATAACAAGTTTTATATCAGAAATGGGTAGGGTTGTGTTGCATTCAAGTCAGATATTTCCAAACACCATCCTTAGTCTGAGGCAAAAAGCAAAGCAGAAGAATCAAAATTAAATGGTTCAGCCCAGCAAATGCCAAACTAGAAAATATGTCATCTCTTTGCCTTAAAAACAAATATCTTCTGGTGACTTAAGTGTGGATCTAGAAACTTACAGGCTGGATGGAAAAAATTTTGAGAAACTGATAAAAAAAAATCATACCTCCCGCAACAAACACCACTACTTATTACTGAAAACACAAATACTTTATGTATCTTTTACTGGAAACATTTTAAATAACCATACAAAACCAGACATATCTATTTAAGAAAAACAAGTACTAATTTGATTTTTGTATCTAAAGAACAATCAACTTACATGCAAAAGCATATATGCCCTTTGAGGCATTCTGTGCTCTCCCGGAGAAGTCTCCACCCATAGTCTGTGAAGAGAAGAGGCCAGAGGTAAGGTGTGGTACAAACAAGTCAAGCTACCTGATTTTAGTCCCAAAAACATACTAGGAAGTTACCATATATATGCTCTGATGTCAGCAAGATGATTAGAACACAGTGAATTCAGGATAAAATTAGTTCGCTCCTTCCCTATCAGTTCAGAAGAATATCTGGACTATGCAAAGCAACAGCTGAATGCCTGTAAGGCTCTGCAGTGCAGAGTCAAAGCAGTTGTTCCTTCAAGGGGAATTTCATGGCCTTGACAGTGCAGCCAAATAGCCTCTGGTCAGAAGAAACAAAGCCTCATTTTTTAGGACATAGGTTGAGTAACATTTTCACTTGCAAAAGCTCACATGTGATATCAAAATGCGTCAAACTTCTAGATCAGACATCACCTTTAAGTCCTTCGACCAAGATACCTTTAATCCCAACAAAATTTTCAGGTGGTGCTATCCTGGTGACTTGTTGCACCGCTTTTATATGAAACAAAGTCAATTACGTAAAACACAACTCAGTCCCATGACACACTCTCAATTTACCAGAGTTTAATATGCAGCACTCCAGTTTCAAGGTACAGCAATTGTCCTTGCACTAGTTCTGCACCCTAGGATCAGGAAGGGAAACTTCATTGACTATGATTTTAGTGCCTTACAGTTGTATTCCTGTAACGTTGCTCAGATGAGCAGTGGAGGAGTGCAATGGAGGCAGCCTATGTCCAAACTTCTATAAACTTCCAAATTTCCTTCTGGATTACTGGGTGAGATCTACAGCTCACTACATAGCACTGATAGGAGATCCTAACCTAAAAACTTGCCTCTAACACTGGAATGACAGCAACTGTCTGATTACTCAAACTGGCAGTCTAGCCTAGTCCAGTCCAGATCACTGTGGTTTGAGGTAAAGGCTTCTTGCAGAAGAGGACAGCAGATTTGACTCCACTATCATGCTGTGAGGGAAGAGAGTTTCCCACTTTCCTTCCCTACAGTTTTCAGAAGGAGAAAGTTAAAAAGACAACAGTTGTTGAAAATTTAGAGCAGATCCCCTTTGAGGCAGAAAACACAATCTTCAGGTCTCTTGAAACTGCATCTGGTAGACTGGAAGGAGTGGTTAGAAAGTGAACACGCTAATTTGCCCACTTCTCAAACAATACCAGATCACTTAAATGTTTATGTGCAACAAGAGACTTATTCTTATATAATCGCTAAAGTCTTTGGAATGCCTCCAAGCTCAAAACACAGTACAGACAACAGCCTTTGTCTCAGATGTAGGCCAATAGCCCCACTTTGCAGACTGAGTTAGGCAGCAACAGCCATTTGAGGCAAGGAATAGCCATGACTAACACTGACATGTCAGGACATCCTAAGTCTTTAACAAGCCAGCTATGGGGGGATTTTAGTACGATTTTCCTCACAACCTCAAAGGAAAGCCACTAATACATAAAACTACAGAAAGAGGATTAACAGCTGACAAAATATTAGCTTTAAGACAATAAAACCAAGATCCAAACTCTATACAATCCTACTCATTATCAACATCAAGGAGCTTTAAAATACTTTATCTAAAGCTAGAAAATTTGAGACCTTGGAGAAAAACTTACATGTGTCTTGCCACTGCCTGTCTGGCCATATGCAAAGCATGTCGCCTTCCCACCCTCAAAGATGGTCTCTACAAGAGGTCTAGCAGTGAACCTGGATGTTCAGAAGGTAAAAGACAGTTAAGGCAAGCATTTCACACCCTGCCTCATCAGTTTTCCTAAAAAAAAAAAGGAAATAAAAGTAAATCCTTAGGCAATCAGCAAGGCCATGCCAAAAATAAGCTTTAGACCTTTCAGTCCTTTGGTTTCCTCCAAAAAGGATTTTAATATTTATTTCAGGTAGCAGTTTCTTTAAGCCAGGATGCCATCTAGCCATAGCTCCGTGCTTTGATCTTGAAAGTCGTTCCCAATGAGAAGACAGCATTACCTGTATACCATTTCATTAGAAGAGGATTCATCAAATGAAAAGTCAAATCTAAATGCTTGGGTTTCAAGGTATTTTGTCAGGTCCACTTTCTGCTTTGGCTCATGCACCAGCAGGACACACTTGCTTGGAACAGTAATCACATCACATTCCTTTTTTAGAAGTTCTGTTGACAGAAAAGACCCTCAGTTTTAACGAAAATAAGCCACATCAAACTGCTCCAAGACAGAGCTGCTTTGTCAGTACACTCACCTTGTTTATTGAGAGGGCGCTTCCTCACACAGACACAAATCCTATGTTCTTCTATCTAAAGGAAAAGTAAGAAACCAAGTAATAACTATTTCCCAATTACATGCACACCTACTCAGTATTACAGAGAGAAAGATCCGATGCTCCCTCATATCTACTTTTCTATATGCTGATCAGAGTTGCCTCTGTTACTGATCAGACACACTCATGCAGGGATGCAAGTCTTAAAGTCCATTCAGTGCAAAAGAAACACTACAAACAATTGACCTTTTCATAGCATGCTCCAACATATCAGGTGGAAATGCTGCTATGCTACAGAAAGTGCCCCAAATATTCTGTATCAGAATTAGTAAAAACTTTAGTCTTGGGCAGCTTTCCAGCAAAATCTGATATCAATACTGCAACTACGGTCAAATTCAGGCAAATTGTTATTTAATTTACCCCAGAGGTACTTTTTGACCTGGAGTTCTTTACTTATGCATTAAGTTTAGCTATTTGTGCAGCACAGCTACACATCAGTTGAGTTTGGGAAAGTGTGTATTCCGTTGTGTGAGGCAGAAAGCAGAAGACAACAAACTCCTCTTCTGTCATGCAGCGCTATGTACACAAACAGCTGGTTCTCAGCCCCGTAGGATGCAGGCACACAAACCACCTAGTGTTCTAAGCTAGTCCACACCTAGTTTTTTGTTGGAACTTAAATGCTGGTCATTTTTCACTGACCATAACAAGGCTTTTGCTAGACAAGGACTACTTGTTCTCAGGTATTAAACAACACTACCTCCATAATTGCTGAAGATATCGACTGAGCCTGGTTTTTCTAGTTTTTGACCTCTACTTTTGCTCCTCCGCTTTTTAAATTTTGAAGTAAATTTAAATTTTACATAATTTTAAAATTACTTAAATATGACTTACATATGATAACACTTTCTGTTATAGGTCAATAGTCCGTTTTAAATTATACCTATACCTACAACAAGCTAAGCTACTAGGTAGTAGGCTCTGCCATTTACAAGCTCTGAAAAATCCTGATATTACCACACAAATCATTGCATGATAATTGTCAAAGTGCAAGCTCTTCACTAGTGACATATGCAAAGTAATGCAAGGCAGCTTAGCCCTAAATAGGGGATGTAAGTGACCTCACATATACCACCAAGTGCCTCAAGACCACAATATGCTCAGAGGATTTCCAAGGTGCAGTGATGCACTAAATTGCTCACATGCTAAAATCTTCAGTACAAAATAAAGAAGTCTGTCTACAAGCTGCAGTTAGCCTCAGTATTTACTTACCGGGTCAGTTATAGATATTGGCTGGCAGTCTAAAGTTGCTCTGAATTCTTTGATCATCCGTGCAAACTCCCAGTTTGGACAGCTGCTGTCAAATTCCTACATGGAAAAAGCCATGGATGTGAAGGTAATTAACCTGTTACAGCAAAAAAGCCAGAGCATACTAAATCAGCTGTAGACAATTAGAAATGCTTCATTTAAAGGCCACAAGATTCAGAATTTTCTGGATCTAGAATCAATCCATCCTCATGTACAGCTTCATAAGAACAAAGCCTGTCCAAAATGTTTTAGTTTCAACTATTGTGATGGACTATCCTATAGTACTTCCCCTTACTGGTGTATTGTAGAGTACTCCACCTGTGCACGTTTTGACCTGATTTCACTAATCTGAGCTCTCTTTTCTTCTCTCTTGTTTTTCATTTTCTCCATCTCTTTCACAATGTTAGATCTTCTCCGAACTAGATAAAAACAAAAACATTTCCTTGGATTAAATTTTCATACTAGGTTTTAAGCACAATGCAAATATTTCAACTTTTCCAGATTGCCGACAGACTAACTTGTACAGAAAACAATAATCTTCAGAAGGATGGTCATTAATTTTGCAGCGCTTCCTTCCTAAACCAGATCTACCTACCACAGAAACTGCCTAGCAAGCCTGACTACCACTCTAAAGTAAAGGCAGCATTTCTGAGGAGATACAACTATAAGAGAATTACACATTTGTAGTAAAAAGTACTCAAGATATTCAGTCTTGCCGCCAATGGCACCTTTTCAAAGCTTTAGTCTCGGAGTATACAAAGCAGCAATCACATAGTGATGCATTGCTGACTCGTGAGTCAGTTCTTACCCACTGCTCTCTGGTACCTGGGCTCACTGAAGAGCTCGTTCTAGCAGCAGGTAGATGATCCTCTGTATTTCCATTTACATTTGTCAGTGACACTTCTGGAGCACAGCTCAGCCTGCTAGTCCTGGTTCGGCCAGCTGCAGAAAGAAGCCAGACCAAAACCAGTAATTAGATTCCAAAGATCAAGAATAATTGTGTAATTTGTAAAGCCTCACAGACCACAGGCATTTCTCAACTTTGATTCTGGATCAGGAGAAAGAACTAGCTAAAACCTGTGATAAGTGTGCAAATAATTTTTTAAATCTTTTGCCGATCACCAACTTTTATTCAAGCCTCTTATTTCAATGTCTTTGCAGAACTTAATACACAAGGCATGCCCTCAACTACTCATAGGGTAGGTCTGGTAAAGATAAATAACTACATTTCATAATTCAAGTAGGCTCAAGTTCTTGCTTTACTCAACCAGTATAGGTAAAACTACTACCAGTTTAGTTACAGAGTGTATTGTCAACAGTATTAAAGCACTTTTCCCACTCTAGCCCTGCGAATACCACTTTACACTGTTAAGCAGATACCACATCCACCCACCCACCCTCAGCTCTCTGGCTAATAAAGCACATCATTATTCAACAACATTTGTTTCCAAAATCCTTTGAGAACCCCTTCAGGTAGGAGCCCTGGATATTTACACAGTGGCAGACCTCTAGGTCTCTCTTGTTTCATATATGAAGAGGTAGAGGTTGCTCCTCCCCACTGGGATTTACGGTTTACCTAATTAAATGCAGACAAAGCATCTTGCTTCATAGTAAGAATTCACTAGGTTCTTTCTCCACTCACCAGGAACCAACAAATTGTTTCTGGTTTGTGCAGAAGTGCAGGGATCCACCCCCATCTCATTTTCCTGGAGGCTGCACAGAGATTCTGTGATAACAGACATCCTGGAACGGCCACGAACAGCTTTGGAAACATGAATTCAAGGTCAGCATCATGCCTCAGACACTCAGACATTTGCAAGTAATCAAGTGCTGAAAGTGCAGAACAATGGGGAACAGGGTGTGTTTAAAAGGACCATTTCCAGATCTCTGATGTACTAGCAAAGTGCAGGACAAAGCAAAGCAGGTGGGTGAAAAGTGATCATGAAATATACCACTACAGAAAAGCAAACAGTTCATTCCAGATTTGCAGTTCCAGTGAATTTCTTTCAGATACCACTAAGGATTCACTAATATGGCAGTTCCAGAACCTTAATACCTAGGAAGGAGGCAGTTACAAGTCAGGGAACTGGGAAATCCTCTGAAGCTTCACACTTGCAGGGCTGTGTGAATTACCTGTTTGATGGTGACAGTAATACTGCAATCTGGCAACTAGTCATGGGCAGCATCATGCCCACCATCACAGCACCCACACACAGACTGTGTGTGGTGCACAGTGGAGTGGGAACTTGATGACACTAAATTCAGCTAAAAGACTGTATGTAATCACAACAGCAAATCTTTGGAAAGGGTCCTTTTGTAGGCAGTCCATTGTCACATGCCAAGGTACATTTCTTTCACTGAGACCAAGTCCCTCGCAAAGCTGCCTGGGGAAGGGATTGGAACATACACCTCAATAGATTTGTAAAGAAAGCAAATCTGATATGAAAAAAATAGAAGTGTGATATGAAAGCTAGAACTACCTTCATCTCTAGGAATCACAAGAATTTATCCAGAATTAAATCACTATGATTTTAAAGAACATTAGATTTGTTTCAGCCCAATGGTTAATTTCAATTCTGGATCAAATTCCTTACAACTGTACCCACAAAATTCAGTGCTCGTATCTGTTAACTCTTTACCTGAAATCTTCTGCTCAGGTGCAGAGACATTAGGTATCACTGCTGCAACTTTAGGAACAAAAAGCATCAGTTTCATTATGCTCAGAGATGGCATTTTATTCCACTTACTTTTGTCACATATGCCCAGACCTGATCTCATCACAAACTCAGCAGCACTTTTTCTGTAAACGATAGTGCTCCTGGACATACCAACTGGAGGATTTGCTGCATCTAAATGGGTTTGATTCAAGTGATTCTTGTATGTGAGAATATTCAGCATCCTCCAAAATTCTTACTGATTCAGACAGCTGAGGCAGTATCTGTTTCTTAACTCATTCTGAAAGCACTGCTTCTGCTTCTCTCACTTTTCTGAATGAGACAGACACCTCTTGATCTTCTTTCATTTGTTTAGTCTAAGAACCAAAACTTGAAGCCAATGTTAGCTTTCTCATTGGTGCAGTGCAGAGTTTGCAACAGGACAGATACTCACTGACACTCTTGGGGTTTAGCTAGCTATAATAACATAAAATAATATTTGAGGAATACTGAAAACACTGCTTCTCTCTTGTACTCTGAGCAGGTCTTTAGGGACAAGACTGTGCCAGTAGGAAAGGCAACAGATATTTCAGATTTGCCAAGATTTGCCATTAGATTCTATACTTCAGGAAAGCTGTGACCTCTGTGAGGACATTTTTCCATCAATCAGTGACTGGATTAAAAAAAACTTATTTTTCCAGCTGGCTATCCAGCTCCATTAACTGACCTGTCTAGAAACCTGTCTAGAGACAGTCATAACTTTACCACATCATTTTGCTTGCCAGTTCACAAAATTTATGGAGAGTTCTCTGGATTTGAGGAAGATCAGGATGCTCTAGTACAGAACAACTTTTGACACATTAAGCTTCTTGGACTACTCCTGCCTCTCCAATGCAAGCGTATTTGTACTGGTGTCTTCTGGTACAAGCTTCTGTCTTGCATCGCATACAACAAAAGAGGGCAGACAAGCACAGCTGTTTTGTTTACAGCACAGTTGCGTGGAAAAGCACAAGTTCTGGCTAGCTCTGCATTTTAAGAGAATCATTAAACTAGCAACCTCATCATCACGCAAGTGTGTTACAAATAGACCTGTAATGCTGCCACTTGCAATTCAAAAAGCCAGAAGAGTCAACTAATAAGCTAAAGGAGGTAGAAAATGTGAGAGTTTTCTAACTCCTGACACCTCAAGAAAAACAATTCCTTAGCAATCCCACACTCTGACATCTCTATCTTCTCTTCTGGCTTTGCTCAAAACATTGTACTGACATACAATTACTAAGCTATGGCACACCAGCTGGCACTTTGGCTCCCTGGTCTGAAATGTCTCCAAGAATAAAGCTCTAGTTATTGTCTAGGGAGACTGTTTGAAGAGGAGGCATCCATTTGTCACCTCTATTTCTTTCTTGCCCTTTCCACTCTCATTTTGACACTTTTAATAAATGCCACTTACCTTTTGTTGTTTGTGGCATTTGCAAAACTCCATATGAAACTTTAAAACTCACTGCAACAGTAACTGCCTAGTGACATTTAAAGCAGCGTCAAGGAATAACTACAGCAATGCTGCAGAAAAGGGCAACACATCAACAAACTCCAGCTCACAGGAACAGGACAGCAATCTGTTAGCAAAGTTCTGCATTCAGGAGTCCAAATTGTTGGTATGAGCCAGTATGGTCTTCATTACTATTGCCTGAATGAGCAGCCTTATGATGCACTCAGATTATAACGGCTGCAGTGGAAGACCACCACTGTTTCACAGGGATACAGCAGAGAAAAGAACATTTTCTCACCTTCCCGTGGAGCAGGAATTTTTGAAAGGGTTGTTCTACGCTTCTGTTTCTGAAAAAACAATGAATGCTGTAAGTAACCGGAGCAGGCTGCAAACATGTAGCACAGCACTTCAAGACAACATTGATACAACAAGGATTTCTGACCAAGGTCTAACTACAAAACAGAGAAGACAAGTTAAAGACCTCAAACATTAAGACTGAGGGTATTATTTATAACAAGACCTATGCTGCTGACACTTTAGTACCTTAGGAGAGACTAAATCACTTTAAAGCACTCACCTGTACAGTTACATTCTCTTGCAAAGGAAGGTTCTCTTTCACATCCGCAGCAGGTAGTTCTTCTAATAACTCAGGATTTATTGTTATCACATCATCAATCTCAATCTACAAGAGCAAAGGCAGAATTTTAGAGTGGAGTATTGCTGCTACCACTTACGGCTTTTTTTTTTTTTTAAGCTTGACTTTCAGTACAGGCAAACAAACCTGACCCACTGCCTGCCAAATGTTAAGTTAAAATTGCCTGGAAGGGCAAGACAGTAGTTCATATTCCATTTGAGTAGTTTCATATGTCAAAATATGCTAGAAGAAACATGCTAGTTAAGCCATTTACGCTCATCTGCCAAATGCCATGCAGCTCTGCAGGTGCCACAGAGCACTTCTGAATAGATGGGCCAAGCACATTTGGCATCAACTGCTTTAATCTCTTACTGCTAATCTTAGTAAATCTCAGCTGCTCTGTGACTTCTGTGCTAGGAGAGCATTAAGTGTTTACTGTGTGATTGTGCTTACTGAAATAAACTTCAAAGAGCTGCTTAGACTTTGGGAAATGAAGGATTCAGCATTTAATCCACAAGTCAATTCACCTGCATTTTCACTTGCTATTGCAAGCGATTTCCTAGGGCCAGCTACCTCCTCCTGCCTGACCCTCCAGTGAAGTCATAATCCTGCCTTCACCACATTCTGCGGCGCCCTGGCACGGGCAACTGCAGGGCAGGGGGAACGACGGGGGGCAGGCAGCCAAGGGCAGGCTGCAGCATAAAAGACAGCAACTGTCTCGGTTCAGTTTTTCAAACCTGACCCTGCAGAAGAGGGTGAAAGCACGTGTACACAAAAACTCTGGTATCGCAGTATCGCAGCAGCTTGCACTGGAGTTCACCTAACAAAACAACACAAGCACCACTCCAGGAAGTTCTTGAGTTGTCAATTAACTTTTAAATTACTTAAAATAAGAGTGCATAAAAAGAGCAAAAACAAGTAGGTGAGCCTCTGTAAAACGTGGAGATACTGCATTCTAACATAAGAGAAATAATCTATAAAATTTTATTTATATGGAATCTTTAAGTATCTAATCAGAAAGTGAATTAGCTCAGAAACACATATATGTGGACAATATAACATATACTAACAGCGTATAAGAAAATTTGCTGGGTTTTGAGTTGTCTTCATAAAGTTTTAATATCATCAGCGATATACACAATTTAGCCAACAATTATACCTGAATCTGCAAATTCCACATATTTGAATGCAGCATGCACACAAACAGTGTAAGATCCAATTTCAGAGAACCAGCCAATGGCAACTTTAAGATTTTAACTAGAGTTTAGGCTTCCAGAGAAGCAGCCAGGACAAGCATGTTTGCTCGATTACCAAAGGGGATTTTGTTAAGTGTCAGGATTTCGGCCACATCAACCTCAAGTGCCCCAGGCTCCCTTCCCCCCCCCCGCAGTCTCACACAGTATTTATTTTACACCAGCATAGAGATTCTGGAAATCAAACTCAGCACTCTTCACTTAGCACCTTATCAGTGGCATATTAAGTCTTAAGGAAAGCCTGAAGGTTGTTGTTAATGACATGAAAAGCCAACGGACAGCCCCAGAGCTGGGAAAACTGAGACTTTGGGGCATTCCAAGTCAGCAGCCAACAGTGTAAGTGGGAGGCCCAACACCCCCTTGTTCACTCTGAAGGGTTAAGAGCCTGTTTTGGTACTGCTCCGCTGCAACTGTCACACCTTACCTTTACACATCTA
>NW_009218299.1:801-1342 GCF_000690835.1 Fulmarus glacialis | reverse complement strand
CGGGCCCGGGCCCGCGCCGCCTTCATTTAATAGAGGGATGGGGAGCAAGACAGAGGGCTAGACAGAGAAAAATAAGACAAGGGAGAAGACCGAGGAGCAGAGAGAGAAAGAAAGGTCGAAAGAAAAGATCAGAGGTAGAGAAATCAAGAAAAATAGGGACGGGGAGCCCTGCAGAGAAATGGAGCAAGAAAATGTAGGGCTGGTGAGCAAGACAGAGGGATAGAGATGGGGAAGAAAAGGAGAGGAAGAAGAAAGGAGGGACAAAGATGGTGACAGGGCGCAGGACATACAAACAGAGAGAGAAAAAGGACAGGGAACAGGACAAAGGGATTGAGAAATAAAGAAAAGGTCAGTTCTGTACAAGAAGGAAAAATAAAAAAAACAGCAATGGGCTAGAGGACAGAGATAGAGGAAGAGAAAAAAGGGCCAGGGAGCAGGACAGAAGAGGAGAGAAAGGGAAAAAGGGAGAGCCAGCTGCACAGGGAGGTATAGCAAGAAACAACTGGACATGCAGCGGGACAGAGAAATAAAGACAGGAAAA
>NW_009218299.1:0-315 GCF_000690835.1 Fulmarus glacialis | reverse complement strand
CAGGACAGAGTGACAGAGAACAAAAAAACCGGACAGAGAAATGGGCGGAAAGACAAGGAGAGAGATAGGGAGCAGGACAGAGATGGAACAAGAAAGGAAAAAAGGACGGGAGGCAGAACAAAGGGAAAGAAACAAAAAAGCTGTTCTTCAGTCTTGTCCGTTATCTGTCCGCATTTTCTGTCACAGATTGCACCTCTATAGCAAAAGATAAACTGTGCATTTAACTTTCAATGACAGCGCCGTGCCGCGCTGCGGAACCCAAACACTGACGAGGCTGCGCTCCCGCTCCGCGAGCACACGGCAGCGCCGGGGGCC
>NW_009218298.1:0-29419 GCF_000690835.1 Fulmarus glacialis | reverse complement strand
CAGCCAGAGCTCCCCGTTCAGCCAGGCCAAAGAGGTATGCACCACAACACAGCTGAATGCAAGGTCCTACCTAGACACAGGGTGTTATTCATCCTTAAGGGGGAACTGGAAAACAGTAACAGATGAGTGCAGTAATGCTTTTATACAGCATTTTAAGATTGTGTTCATTTTTGATCAGAGCCCTACCAAGCATGAAGCATTAACAAAACCATACCAGCTTATGATCAACTCTCAGATTTCATCCTTTGGCTCCAGTCCTAGTCCAAACAATGAAGACAAAAGATAGAGAATTGCATTGCATTCAGAGAAGAGTTCCAGAACAATCTGTGGTCTGGGAAACATGTCTTGCAATGTGAAGAACTCAATTTGCTTTACTGATCAACTTTTAAAAGACTATTAAATCAAAATCTACAAATATCAATAAAAATACAAGACTTTGAGACCACTTCAATAAATGAAGGCAAAACAAACTTAAGCGGCTCTTAAGG
This sequence comes from Fulmarus glacialis, assembly GCF_000690835.1. Taxonomy (NCBI): domain Eukaryota; kingdom Metazoa; phylum Chordata; class Aves; order Procellariiformes; family Procellariidae; genus Fulmarus; species Fulmarus glacialis. The sequence goes on along the minus strand of NW_009218298.1, from coordinate 28,931 downwards.
TGAGGCATTATTTTAAAAAGACCTATAAAACCAGGTGAAAAGTATTAACCATTGGAAGACTGTAGATCCAGATCCAAAAGGGTCAACTGTGACTGGACTGAAGACGTGTAGAATTTAGATATGCATTCCTATGATGCTTGCCCCCAACCCCCCATCAAAAACATTTCTACGTTATTTTACTGGCACCTAAGTCCAAAACCAAATAAAATCCTGTTGGTATATAAAGAAACTTTCACACATTCAGAATTTACTGCAGTCTCAGCAGAGTTAATGGCTTCAAATATTTATATCTTAAATAAGCACATGCAGGAATACTAAAGTAAACATTCCCCTGCTCAGGTTCCTACAGAACAATGAAAAATTCAGGGTTAATTAGGCCAGAACAAAGTACAATTTTGCAACCTATTGTTAATAAGTTACTAGGGAGAGACAAAGTTTTTGATTCTACCTCAAAGAGTAATTCATGAACTACACATTACAACAGTACAATTGGATTAAAGGCTTGGGCGTCACTTGGTGCAGAGATTAGAAAACCCATACCCAGCATCTTCCATCTCCCAGGAGAGCAGTCTAGGTCACAGGTTGTTGTGCCACCAAGCTTGCTGAGGTCAAGAACCCTTTTCTCTACAATAGCAGAGTCAAAACTATGACAACAAATGACAAGAGCGGCCCATAGCCTTACATTCAGGTCATAGTGATGATTCTTTGACTCTGTTGGCCAATGATGGCCTATAACACCCATGTCTTATATTTTCAATGACTATTTGAGGCACTGAAGTACTGTGCAAAGTATAAACACAGCAGCACTCCCTTTGTTTTTAAAAGCAGAAGTACAAGCACCTAACTCCAGAAGACCGTTTTTGGATGTGAATCCTGACTTGACACAAGAAGATTTTTGCTGCCTATTTTAGGTACTTCTGAAGAGGCATCCCTTTTCAGTATTCCCTGTGTGCTCTGCTCCACACATGGCTCTGGATTCAGTTCTGAGTCAGGCATCTAAAAATGGATTACTACAGCAATGGGCATTACAATAGCAAAGTCTTTTGGGAGAAATTTATCCCAACAATTCATTTTGTGTTTTTAAATCGACAACATATTTCTGAATGAGTTCTAGTTAAGCCTCATATTTTCAGGAAAAGCTGTAGTAATTACTGGGTTATATTTTATGGCTTCTGCTATGCTGAAAACTATATCTAGCTTGAAGATAGAAAGGGCCAATATAAATACTGTCATTTACGAGTAGGTCACTGGATAGGGAGCAAAAAAAAAAAAAAAAAAGAAAAAAACCCAGGCTTGCTTCCAATTTTCCTTTGTCAGTTTTCCTGTGTGTAAAGTGGGATGGATATCTACTGATATATAAGAAGCACTTTTATACCTAAAGATGACAATAAACATCATTTACTAATAGACTGTTTCAAATAGCTACAAGGCTACTGAAATATTGAATTACTATAATATTTGTTTTCCCTCAGAGGTTCTCATCTGCATTGTACAGAATTTACTGCTTAAATAATGCAAAACTATAAGTCAGCAAAAGGACATTCACACTTCAGGGAGCCTGACTCCATACCCCACAAATACCACTTAGATTATAGCAATGATTCTTAGATAATACTGGAATAACCTCACATTGTTAATTGTGACACTTAAAAACAAGATAAACTGGAGCCTTGCCAGCATTTCAAATACATTTTGGGCTGCACCATTAGCACAGTAATAACTCAGCTTCATGTTATAAGGAAGGAAACATGAAGTATAACAGTGTTGATATTCTCTGAACATGCAAACACATCAACAGGACACTTCAGGTAGTGTTCATACAACAGGAATATTTGTTCCACTACAAAGAATACCTTTTATTCCTTTAAAATCTCTCCTTTTAATTTTGATCTGTGCTCACATCATATTTGTACTATTATCTGAATCCGTCACATGTATAAATACTTAGACTCCATTGCAAATACTGCTAAAGCTATGTGTCTCTTCAAATACAAAGTCTGTTTAAACAGTACTGTAATTTATGAAAAAACCACTAAATTTCATGCATTCCTTTTTATAAAAAACCTTTAATCCTAGAAAAGGCTCTGTAAATTACCTTTATAGATTTTTAAGAGGTGGTAGGTTTTTTTTTTGTTTGTGTGGTTTTTTGGGTTTTTTGTTGTTGTTGTTTTGGTTTTTTTGTGTTTTTTTTTTTTTTTTAAAAGAGGTTACTTGGATTTTCTCCTTAGAATCAGTAACAAAGTCTTATTAGGAATGCAGATTAAGGGATTTCAGAATGCTAAAAGTATTGATATTCTCCCCCCTTTATTCTATGCAAGGGTGAAATTCCTAGCCAAACAATTGTTAAGAATCACACGTAAAAATCATAGGCATGACTGACTATTTTCAGTAAGATGCTATTGAACATAGCCAGGTATGCATTAATTCTGCTTTTTAACCTTGAGTTTCTAGAAGTTGAGCACAAAAACATACTGAGAGTTACATTTTCACATGAGAAATCAAACAGAGTAGTATTATAGTTTTCCTATGAATAAGCCTAGATTGTGCATCTTAACATCAAAGAGGATGCCTCAGTCCTGCACAAAGCAGCATAAACTGGTTTGTGTCCATCTTTTCCAAGTGATGGCCCTTCGTAGCATTAGACTGCACCCGTACTACACCTCACTTGTGTGCTTGTTCCCAGCACTGTATCAATAGCTGCTCCACAGCCTTCTTACCACCATCCCGCTCCAAAATGCACCACCTTTCTCACTCACCTGTGTTACATGCATTTTGTGATCACACAGGAATGCTTTGCATAAAGGATAGGTACATTTATGTTCCCCTCTTCTTGCTGCTTTGCAATAGTTGTATAGATACATTACTTATTGCAGCTACTGCAATAGGCTTAGGTCACAGCTTTTACTCACTCCATCACTCACCATTTTTCCTTGCACAACTTTCCACCCTTTTATTTATGGTGGGTAAATGGACTCAATTGTATTTAGCAGCAACTCAACCTATTCACTAGTTTTAGAGACTGGGGCAAAAATACCTTGTGGTATTAATCAGCTATTTGCTATTGAACCTCAGACCACTGTAATCTTGAAAAGGAAAGATTTGGATCTCCACTCAATGTGGGAAGCCTTATTCCCATTTCATAGATCACTTCCAAGGCCCCCATATCATAGGGGCAGTGATGCATACTAGGCTTTATAAGCAGCAAAGAATTTTTAGATACTTGAGAACAATTGCTTTATTCGTAGCCTTTTTAAAAAGGCAAAGCTGGTACTGTTTGAGTCACTGTGGAAGTGACCAGAGATGAACCAAACTGCCATTCCCTTGTTAGCAGTGGGGAAGACAACACAGCAAAGATGTATAGGCTTTCTTTAGTTCCCATGAGTATTCCCTTAGTTCTTCTTAGAGTAAATACTAATGCTGGTTGCTCACTAAAGCCATCAATTTTCAAAAGTTTCCTTTGCCTTAAAACTTACTTTACAAGCATCATTTTAATATTATATTCTGTGACAGAAGAGCTGATAAGGAGTGTAATGTGAGAGTTCATTTGGCCTTACATCTCTGGTAATGGCCACTGTATGAAATATGAACTATCTTACCTGTGATATATTATCTTCTGCTTGAAATATGGCTAATTACTGTCATTTGTTAGAGATGAGACAGTTCTGAGTATCTGCTGAGTATCGTTTCTTGTGTCACATTGACTTCAAGTTGCTTACGATTGCATGACATTAGTGACAGTGAATTTCTGAATACAAGTTTTAGAAGATTCACTATGTACCTCGTAATTATTAATACACTGCCTTCACTGAAACTTCCAACTGAGGAAAAGGGTATCAATAGTAACATTTAATAACTTCATTACCATTCATTGTAGATTAACATATCTATAGAAGTAGATCTGTGGTCTGCATTAGTAACATCAGATAATATACGAAGGGCAGTTTCTCAATTTGTAGCTTAAGTAATTCATTACTTTTGCTTTGTGAAGTATTTGTATGCAATGGTAAAGATTCACTTTCTAAGATAACCGCTTCTCCATTTTCCAAAGCTGTTTTATATCATGTACTCAAGAGTTTGCTCCCAAGATACAGATACAATAATCACATAAGTAATTCTGTTCTAAATTCTATCATGGTGCAAGCGATTATAAAATTGATCCTGCTAAATTTTATGAATATACTTAACTGTACCTGCCTACTTGCTTTTAAGTTTGATGGAGTACTTTTGGAAGGACAGTTCTGCATGTGAATTTGTTTGAACAATTAGGACCCACATTACATTATTCACAGCTACAAGTTAATATATAGCAATGATTGTCATTAAATATGACTTCTCTGTTGGAAGAGTGGAAAAAGAAGAGATGTTAGTTACATGAGAACAAACGCAAAGTGATTGCTAAGACTAATCAGAAGACAGATTGGAAGAATACTACTAAACAAGGGCTCAGACTCCATGACCACCTCTGTTGTGAAAGCAATTAGAGCATTCTTTTAATACACTGACTCTTTTGTTCATATAGCTTAGTGATCTAACATGCTTAGGAGAAAGGTATTTGGGATGACTCACCCTACAGTACCTGAGACTACACAATTTTGTCATCTCTGGTTGACAATCAGAGCCAGTAATAAGATACAGTTTACGCTATTCAGATGTTTGTATGTATCAATTATATTTGTTAACATACTTGTTGACCTAAAATATACAGTCTAGACACTTAAGGACTGAAATGTGTCAAGAAATCACTGAAAGAAGATGATACCTTTATGATGTGGCAGGGATTTTTTTCATTAGCCAGGTGAACACACCTATTCCAAAAAGGAGGTACTGTCTATTTAAGTGAACCTTTATTATGATTAAGAAGAGTGGCCAGCCTATTTCCTGAAGATGGAAAAAAAGAAAATATATACTAGGGAGAAAAGTTACATGTGCCTGGACTACCTGGCAGGCATCAGAGGGGACACTAGCAAAAAAGTACTAACATGCACTAAAGGGAGATGATTTTTAATAGTGGGCTCTCTTAAAGAGCAGCTGGCACACACAAACAAGAAAACTATGACATGTTACCACAAAAAAGAAGAAAAAAGAAAAACCCAGCAAACAAAATCAGACGCAGAGAGAAAAACATCTCTCTCATTTACTTTTAGTAATAGGTACTTGAAATCTATTTTTTTCTTTTGTTTCTTCTTTGAAGAACTAAAATAGCATTGCCAATTTGTACAGCACAGAAACAGCTTTAGTACAGTTCACTTAACTTTACTGAACTCCAGCCCAGGCACCCTGCATTAAACAAGAAAGAAGAGACACTTTTCTTTCCACAGCTCACCAAGTATCCAGGCTACTTTCTGTGGTCAACCGTCACTCTTCACACAAAGTTCTTCCTTCAGCATCTCTCAGCACAACTCTACAGCCTTTTCAGGAGAGCCTGCAAATTTGTTGTGTATTTGGATCTAGGCTTTTAGAGCTGCTGTTTCTAATTGGCTAATTGGTCAAAGCTGAGGATAAGTAAAAGCCTGTGAGTGGGATCTTGATTAGCCCTTTCTGGTTTGTTACCCTGTGAACTGTGCAAGTTTACCACAAAGCCTTTTAAAAAAAAAAACGCAAAAAACTGAACTCATCTCACTACACATGAGCCACAAACTCATAACTGTGTTTTGTATACTGCACATGCACTGCCAATATTTAAAGACAATCATTAAAAAACACTGCACATAGTATACAAAGGTACACATTGCAACTACTAAAATGTAAAGGTCAGGAAAAAATTCTGGAATTTATGGGGTGGCATAAGAAGAAAAACCCCAGAAATATGTCTCATCAAGAAATATCAGCAGAAAAGCAAACATTGACCACTCTTACACGCTGCTACAGAAGGAAGTGCTTTTACAGCAGTTCTTTGATTATGTTAACATCAAAGCTTCTCTAGTTTATGCAAGAACTTTATATCCAACTTTTTTCCACGCACAAAAAAAAAAAGCCTGAAATCCTGAGAAACACAGATTTGGGGTTTTGCTAATGTTTTTCATCTGATTGAGTTAGTAGGGAGTACACATAGTACCCATAGCAGAGAAATAATGAGCCAGGGACCACTTAAGCAAATTGGATGTAGGCAAGCCCACAGGACCAGATGGAATACTGGGAACTCACCAATGTCATTGAGAAAATGCTATCATCTTTGACTGATCATGGTGATCAGGGGAAGTTCCTGATCTCTGTAAAAAGACAAACATTACACACATCTTTAAGAAGGGCAAGAAGGAAGATCTGGGGAAATTCAGGCTGGTCAGCCTAACTGGCTTCCCACCATCCCTGGGAAGGAAATCCCCCTAAAAGCCATGCCCAGGCACATGAAGGACAAGAATTTGATTGGGAATAGCCAGTATGGATTTAAGAAAGACAAAGTTTGCCTCACCAACCTGGCTGCTTTCAGTGATGTTATGACTGGCTCAGTGGAAGACAGCAGTGGATGGCATTAACCTTGACTTTAGCAAGACTCTCAAAAAAGTCTTCCATGGTATCTTTGTGAACAAAACAGTGAGATATAGGTGGCCTAGGAGTTAGGAGGAAAGCCTGACAGTACAGTATTTGTTCAGTCTTAATAGGAGAAGGCTAAGCTGGAAACTTATTGCTGACTCCAACTATGTCATGCTTTTCTCACAGGGATAAGAAAGCAGGCAGCAGAAAGAAGTTGCAAGGGAGATTCTGATGAGATATTAGGAAAAGGCTTTTCACAATGACAGCAGTCAAACATTTGAACAGCATCCAGCGAGGCTGCGGAATCACCATCCTTAGAAATATTCAAAACACCATCGGATAGGACCCTAAGCGATGTGATCAAAGGTGGCCTGACTTTGCTCAGGAGTTTGGTTCATCCCCAGTCTCTTTGACTGACAGACGACCATGAGAGGTTCCTTCCAACCTAAATTATTCTATGATTCTATTGTGCATGATGAATGCTGTTTTCTACAGATTAGGTTTACCCCCTAACTCAAATTCAGTAAGTAAAAATATTGAATTTCAGCTTAACATGAACTCTCCTAGCAAGGATCAGTTCCTTGGTCCTATTAATGTAAAGTCTCCAAAACAGCTGATGAGAAGATGAGGTCTCTAGTGCTGTAAATATTCAGCTAAGAAACAGCTGCATTCGCCTGTCAGAAGTGCTCACCATGTTACTATCTTAGTGATCATAATGCTGAAACAGAATGGTGCTTGAAGAAGATCTGCATACTGGTGAGGAAAAACAGGTTAGAGTTAAAACTGGGCGAGGCAGAGGTGAGCAGGGGAAAGCATTTGGAAGACCCTACAATTACACAGAAGGTGTACCAAACAATGATCAGTATAACCCGCTGCATAGAAGAGCTTTTGGATTTCTCATTCAGTCCCAGCTCTCATTAAACAGCATTTCTGAATAATGCTTTCTGCCTTTCCCAGTTGATTTAAAGTTGTTGCCCCACATTCTGGAAGTTAATGAGTTGATTGTACTATTTTCGCCTCTCAGGGCGACTGCAGTTCTATGATATACTTGGACATTTTAAGCCCTTTGAAAAACTATCTGAAACAGAGCAATAGAGTACACCTCAGTAGAAAAAGCTATTGCAGAGATTGCTTTAAAAACATCAGAGCTACCCTTTGCTTTCTGTGCTGGCTTTCTAAAAAATATAAATTCAAGGTTTCAGACCTTATCCTCAAGATACTCAGGGGCTAAGACAGCACATCTAAAACACTGCCTAAAGGTCTGTGATCAAACCGTTTTTTTTTTTTTTTGCTCATCTTGCATGACAGAACTTTTTGGAACAAAACCAATTCCAAGTATCACAGGAGATGTAAGTTCCTTAGGATTAGGTCAATAGTGTTACTGAAATATTACTTGGTCTGCTGACTTTCACAAACTTCCATATAATTTACCCCAAATTCTAGTTAATTTTCTCTGACTTGCCCTCTCTTACATAAATGCAAGGCAAAATGTATACACCAAACAAAACAAAGAATGACATCTCACACTCTTACACTAACTGCACTGGTTTTATGCCATTTCTTGTTGTGAATATCAATGGCTATATGCAGTGCATATGCAAATTGTAGCACTATGTCGAGGCTTTGGGAAATACGGTTTGGGTTGCGTGCAAATTTTATCAACATATTACTAGTGAAGAGGTCACATTAGGGGAGATATCAAAGGAGTTTTATGCCATTTTATGGATGTGTATTTTGTGCATTTTACGCATATATAATTGTTGCTCCCAAAGCATCAAATCATCTTCCTGTATGGCCCCACATTAATTATTGTTTTTCTTCAGGGTCCTATATTGTTCGTGCACGCCCTCCAGTTCTCCTCTTGCTTCCTTTTCACCTTGAGATGTTACATATTCATATAACTAAAAGTAAAAGAAAGTCACTAAAAAGACAGACATCTGGGTTAGAGAAGCTTATTTAAAATCTTCTTTAGCTATTTATATTGCAAAATAGCAGCAAACTAGTTATAAACTGTTGCTAGATCACAACAGCACTGCGCTTTGCACTCACTTCAATGGATATTGTCCATGGAAGTTTCCTACTGGAACAGAAACAGATGCTGTAATTATTTTGGATAAAAAGAAAATTGAATATTCAGATTGTAGTACTACTTCTACTACTTAATTATACTGGGAAGTGAGAAAAAATAATTTTTTTTTCAATTTTTTAAAAAATATATTTCTGCAATTACTCTGCATGTAACCAGACACACAAATCCACTATTCCTCAATAAATCCATCAGACTAGGTATGCTATTTCACTAGTCTAGTTTTAATGGTGCTTTAGCAGATATACGTTGTGCTGGATTTGGACCTGGTGCAACTCTACCTTTCTTGAGTTCAGCAAGTGAGTGATGGGAGAATGTAACTCAAATAATATTCATGATTAAGCCCTGAAGGTACACAGGAGTACATGACAGTAAGTTTTGGAGATTTTTTAATGCATAGTCAATTTATGATATTGGGCTGGCTCTGTTTATAATAAAATGGTAATATATCTTCTTTCTTTTAATATGATTTTAAAGTATTCTTCATGCAAAAAAATGAAATATGCACTTTACGGCATCCATATGCCCAGAGGAAAATGATCTCACTGGATGTCATTGCCAAAGTCATGTCAGTGCCTCTTGGTATATTTAGTGGCGATCTTAAAGAGTGTCCTACACTTGTGTGTTTTGTGTTGCAAAACACAAATTATGTTTGTGAGTCACTGGATAATGCTGTTCTTTTCTGCACATAAACTGATATTTAAGTGTATTCAGAAGGGTACATTTGATTCCTTCTGATTCCTACAATTTGAAACACCTCTCAATATAAAATAAATTGCTTGTCTACTTTCCAAAAGCCCAGTGGCTTTTCCTTTAACAACCATTAAGTTGTTTGTAGAACAGAATAACTTTATTTATTAACTCCAGCTGGTTCAATATTTGTACATCTTTTTCAAAGGCCTAAGCAGTTGAGACAAGAAAGTGACAGCAAGTGTCTTTTTAAACTTCCCAGTTTCTTACTGAAAGCTGGATAATAAAGATAAGAAGAAGGTCATCTTGCCAAGGATATAGTATAAGGAATAGCACTTGGAAAGGCAAAATTCGACTTTAAATATAATTCCAACAATGTGAATATATACCAAAGATGAAAAAAAGAAAAATTTATTTCATGCATGTCTGTTAAAAACTTTACTGCTTCACACTAATGAACAATAATGTTTTACAGTCTTTGTATAGGAAGCTCTAATAGATTTGTAAAATACATCACATTTATAACTGGAAGTGATCACATATCACAAATACTGCCTACGTTTTAAAGGAGTTCCTCTTGTGGAGATGGCCCTGATACAAACTTACTGATCTTCCCAATTTCACTGCAGTCTAACTGCCTTTGTAACTTCTACTTTACTGCAGCTTCTACTTTACTGCAGTATACCACTTTACTGCAGTATACCACTCATAATCTTTTGATTTCCAAATGAAATTGTACAAGGAGATAGCTCCTTCAGGACTATTAAAGAATCATACCATTGGGCTCCAAATCCCAATTGAGCCCACTCATTTTTCAAGTTCTAGTATTATGGTATTTTCTGTAATAAAAAAATTATCGAGATTATTACTGAAACTAACACCTCATGCAATGTTTCTACCTCTGCTTTGCTAAAGCCAGTGAAAGGAATCCATGCCCTTATGTAAGTTATACTTACATACCCAGCCTCCAATAGCCTCTTTGAAATTTTGGGTTCCTCACACCAAAGAAGTGATCTAATCTGCCTGTAATTACTACCATACCTTTCTAAACAATCAGTGTGAAAAAAGAAACTGCCTCTCACAACTGCCTCTCCCCTTCTCACAAGGGGAAAAATAGTCCTCCTCCTCTTCCACTGAGAACATAGGGAACAAAGAGGAATGCTATGCAGCACACTTATATTAAATTCCCCCAGCTCTGATGATGGGCACATAACAAGAGCAGGACCCACATTTGCCTTTTGTACAGTGGAGCAGACGTCAGAAGAGTGATCCTCATCCAGGTAAGGAGCGAGCTGAGCTTCAGGCTCTACTCAGTCCAGAGGGCTCATGGTCTACCTAAACAGGAACATGCTCCTTCCTTTTTCTTGAAATTGAGCCACCACGCAACCGGAAATTCAAGAGACATAATGCACAAAGCGCAGCAGGCAGAACCAAAGTTAGACACCGAGATGGAAAAAGCATACTCTGGAGCGCTGGATCCTGCCCACAGGGAACATTTTACATCTGCTCCTTTCCAGAGGAGTGTCCAGGTCATCTGAGCAATCAGATTCCCTCTAATCTGTTCTCTTTTCACCACCTGATTAATCCACTCTTGTAGCTGTAAAAATAAGAGTGTGTGCTCCCACAGGATGCCTAGGGCTATGTAGGTATAGTCCCCCTCAGGCTCAGTGCTTTCTTACCTCATGGAGAAATGCTATTCTCACTGTTGTGCAAAAGGTTGCCATCTTCAAAATTAGTTTAGTTGTAGTCCTGACCAGACATAATATTTCAGTCTTTTCTGTGGACTCAGGCAAAGCTCAGCTAATAACTCTCTGAGTCTGTAGACCAAGTAGGACAGTGCCTGCTGGGTTGGATAGTCTTGGAAAGTAAGCAAATTGAATGGTTCTCTGAAGCTTAGGTGAGGTTTAGGCATCTGCTGTCCGGGGCAGGTGCATTGCCTTCTACACAATGAATCCACATTCACTTCAGACTTGAATTTAGTTTGATAGAAGGTATAGAATGATAAAACTTCAGTGAAAACTGGCATAACCTATTAGATTACCCAACAATACATGCAGGTTTTCACGTTCTGTGAAGAAAAGCAAAGGCACTGCACTTTTGTCTCCTGTCTGCTGCAGTTTCAATATGTATTTTTCTTGGCAGGAAGAATTGAAACTCAAGTACAGAACTAGGAAACAGCATGCAGGTAAAGCCTCTGAAGCAAAGCTAAGGACTAGAAGTTGCCAAATATCAAACAACACTATACAGTAGCCAGTTCCACCTCGAAACATGGGAAATCGCTGATGAAAGATTAGTGTTTCTGTATCTATTTCTTCTTCTTCTCCTTTCCTTTTAAAGAGAGAAATTTCCTACTTTAAAGATGAGAAATAACTTCTGATCTAAAACCAAAAGAAATACTAAGAAAATATATATAACTAGAAAGAGCAGCCTGTCAGAGAATGGCATGTGCAAATCAGGTGCACAGAAAAGCCCAGTCAATCAAACTGAGAAAAAATTAAATCTATGTGCTTTTTAGTTATCCTGATAGCATAATTATTTCCATGCTTTGGTGTGTTCAGTCTAAACTGGACAAATTTCATTGTCATGGATTTGCTATCCAAAGGCAAGATTCCCATAAGCAAGCCTTGTTCAAAGACAATCCTAGAGGTACATACATATATATTTTGTTTGACATTCACTGAATTGTGTATCTATCTACTTTATGATATAAGATGTTGGAAAAATTGTATTTATTAATTTTAATGAACATAGGACATGTACAGTGTCATTATTCATAACATTTACAGACACATCTAAACACTTCTGCTCGAAAACAATCAGAATATTTATTTTGATACTTTCAATTTGCAACTATGCGTAATACAACAATTTAACAATTTCTGTTCATAGCATGCCAATACCGCTGAAACACCTACATTTAGCTAGTCAGCCAAAATTCCTGCTAATTGTTCCAATTGAGCATGAAATTTGTTGGCAATTTTGTTCAACACAAATCATATATTTCTATCCAAACAATGTCTATAGTCATCTGATTATGCAGTACATGTGCCATATAAATTTTGTGAAGTGGAAAGACACATTTTTGTCAAAAAAACCGAACAAAATCAGCTTTTCAGAACTAATTGTGAGTTCACAGATCCTATAGCTCATAAGCTAATAAGCAGAGGCTTTACTCTCTTGTTAGTATGAAATATTAGGACATCAACCTGCATGTAAAAGAGTCTCCTATACATCATGTTTAAGGTGTTCTTACAATGTCTATTTGCCCATGAGAGTAAATTGACTCAACAGAAATAAGCAAGCAAACGAGAATGTAGGGATTAAAAATGTGTTTTCTGTAAATTTAGAGACTGGATACATTCCAGAACCAATCTAGAATTTTTTAAAACTTCCTTTTAATTAAGGACTCTGTCAAAACATCAACAAGTTTTGAGGTGTTAGTATATACTTTAGCAATAAACACACACAAAAAAATTTGGTCTACATGAAAAAACAGTGTGGCTTATTCCAGGCAGCATTCCTCAAACTATTTTTAGATTTCCCATATGCTGGAGGAGAAAGCTATTACTTAGAAATCTTAGAATATTGTTAACTTGATTCTGTGCAAGGAATTGAACATCTATACACTTTACATTGAATAGAGTTAGTATACATAACACACACAAAAAATCATAGTTGTGACCAGTATGCATGAGCAACTAGATTAGGTATTTGTTCTGAATCACAGGCTCAGAACATTCACACACTGTGAGACATAAATTTAAAGAGAAGAACAAAAATCTTATGCAAATGTAAAGATATTTAATTGAGCAGAGCTACACTGTTGTATATGACCACTGAACAAGGAATTAAATAGTATGAAATCTAAAATTCTTATTTCATGAAAAACAGCAAGGAGTTATCACAGGGACCAAACAACGCTGCTTTCAGGTAAACGCTTTTCTCTAATGGAAGAATTACCAAATGTTCATTTTGTGTATGATATAACATTCCTCACGCATGGGATCACAAAAGGATACCAAAGGTGAATCAATCATTTGCAAAGTAGAAAATAGATTTGAAGATAGGATTTAAAATAAAGGAACTCAATGGTTTAGGAGAAAGTTTTCCATATGAACAGGACTGAGGGAGTGGACAGAGAAGAACGGAGTGAGCCATCAAGGTTGAAGTGTAGCAAAAGTAATGGAGTTCTTGAGGGAGTGGAGAGCAAATTTAGCATGATCTTTGAGTAGTACAGAAAAACAGAAAATGTGATCCAATATAGTTTCTTCTCTTCGGTGTCAGGTGTATCATCTGACTACATTTCTCTGAGATCTAGTAGTATAGGATGCACGGATTTTGAAAGGCTATAAAAATGGTAATGCACTGGTTAAGATAAAAATAATTACATCATGAATACAGACTTCAAGGACAATATTGAAGTTATTCCAGAATGAATTGGAGATCATATTAGGCAGACCTACAGTCATGGAGAGACTGGGGGTCAGAGATGACTTAACAGTTTCTAATCTTGCAAGAAAACTGAGGATGTAAATCAATGAAGATAACAGCAAAAGTGAAGAGAAGGGTCAGAAATATTCAGTAACAGAAAACTAATCATGCAATGAAGGTAATTAAGGTGTTCAAACAACAGAAATGGAAAATTTTCAGAGAGTATGCAGAAGGAAGAGCTAGGCGGCAATCAGAATAATAATAAAGACAGCTGAAAGGAGAGAAGCTAATGTCCCTGCCCATGGCAGGGGGGTTGGTCTAGATGACCTTTAAAGGTCCCTTCCAACCCAAACTATTCTATGATTCTATTCTATGAGTCTAATGGAGCTATGGGTACATGGTACCTGAGAAATGTTTGTCTAACCTGTTCTAAAAAGCTTCCAATAAAAGAAATTCCATCACCTCCCCAGGCAATTGCTTCCAGTGATTCAGCTTTATTATGAGTTTTTCCCTGATATCCAGCCTAAACCTCCTCTACTACAATTTAAGTCCATTACATCTTTGCTGCCTACAGTGCACACAAAGAAAAGATTGTTGCCCTCCTGATTGCTACTAACCTTTTGCATATTTGAAGGTTATTATTTTGACTCCTTTCAATAGTATTCTCCAATTTCCTTGCCTTTTCCTTGTAGTTATATTTTCTAAGTCTCTGATTGCTCACATTGTTCTCATCTAGATTCTCTCTCCTCTGGTCCTCCTTGAGCTGCAGTGCCACAGACCAGACACAGTACTTAGTGAAGCCCTTCCCAATGCCAAGCATAGCTTGGCTTACAGACATAACATACGGACAATATGGATAATCCCAACTTGGAATTAGTAAGGGGTAAAAAAAAAAAAACTTTGCTAGGAAAGAAAAATATTAGTTAGGAAAATGACAATTAAACTCAGGGACGAGAGTTCTAAAAACAACTCCTCCTCACATACAAAGCCTTCTAAAGGGCAGGTTACAAAAACACAATGCAACCTTTGTTTCTGAATGACATTGAAAAGAACAAATGGGGTAGGGGTCTCTAAACTATGTTTCTGCTCCCTTGAGTCCAGCTACAGCTTTTGCAGTCGCTGGAATCATTCAGAACAACCTGCAACTTGTTCTACATGATTGTGGCTGAGCTGGCTCACAGGCTGTATCCTACACTTGGCATTACACCTTCCTCAGCACTAACCATGACAAAGAAACATGGATTAGCCAGTGAAACTATCCTTCCCCATCGAGGAGAATGTCTGGTTTTCCCACCAGTAGTGTGGGATAATGTCTAGTTATCCCATCGTAACAATAAAGAATAATCAACTTTGATCACATTTTAAACAAAATTTAGAATAAATAATTAATATAGTATACTAATATCTTCTTTGAAGTTCCCAGAGTTCAGCTCCCTAATAAGCTTGCATGAGCAACACTTGCAACTTTGTAAATTATACAGCATGACTTTTTAAGTAAGCAAGAAGTGCAAGTATAATGGTCTTTGATAGCTCCTGTTGCCAAATATGTATTGCCTTTATGGTCACTGAAAACAAGATGACCATTCCAGGGACCATTTTGTCATTTTCTTCAATAAATTGTTACTTTCCTACAAGGGGACTGAATTTATCCTCCGACACTGAGACTAAAATTAGGAACTGAGAATAGCAAGGGGCAATCTGATGACCTGTAACAAAGAGTTGGGAAGAGTCTGTTCCTTGATATTAGACATTATGTCATCAAAATAATGCAGGTGTAATGCTGATGAAACATACAACTGGTTTCATTTTGTACAAAATAATGAAGTATGCTTATGTTGGAGTTTCAAAAATTACTCACTGAATTATTCAAATTAAACAAGAAAATGAACCCAATTTAACTGGATTTATTTGTAAAGCGAGCTAAAAAGTCCTGACATCTTAGTGGCAGGAGAAACCAGCAACACAGCTTACTAGTATAAACTTCAATTACCTAAACCCCACAAACCTCTGGTACAGGATTTTAATGTATTTTAATAAGTCACTCTGATTTCCAATAGCCGTTCTTGGTATAAGTATAGCTACTGGTGTTGGTGCATACCTTCCAATTATTATCTCCAAATAAATGAGAAATAATGGCTGATATTTGCTTCATATTTATCAGAAGTGCCTGAAATTCAAAAATTATTTAGTGTACCATAAATATTACTTACTGCTTGCTAGAGAAACAAAGCTAGATTTTATTTGAAATTCAAAATTCTTGAGAACATCTTTCCTTGTCAGAAGTAGAGAACAATCTAACATCTGTGACAATTCTACAGGAAACGCAGTAACTTGATGGAAAAATGATTGAAAGTTTTACGCATGTTTTTCTGCAGAAATAATTATTAAAGAACATCGATTTGCAAAAAAAAAAAAAAAAGATATCCAAGTAATACTGTAAAGATATCAAATGGATGATCATCATAAGAGCAAATCTGCACTTGGTTCTTATGCAGGCAATAACACATCTGCCTTTAGTCCAGCAGATGTAGCACAGTAGATGCTGCTGTCCAGAGACTTAACATGACCATACATTAGAGATTACAGTAGTGTCCACCTTATCTCACAGGCCTAAAGAAAGAATATGTCCCTGTTTCAAAAAAAGTCATGGGCTCTGAATGAACAGAAACACACCCAGAAGTTAGGCAAAGCAGATCAGAAAAAGCATTTTTATTACTTTTCACTTAACATACAGATTAACTAAAATGACTGTCAGCAGCACAGTGGAAGTGCCTCTTCAAAAGTGATTTATATTTTGGGGAAAAAAATGTTGCTTAAAGGAGGCTTAGACTATGAAGATAGCCTAAATGATTTAGCTTTCGGGATAGACTGAGCAGCAAAAAGCAACCAGGTCTGGAAATGTCTTAGATGTCTAGAAAAAAGAAATGAAAGGAATAAAAATCGTTTTAACACTGAGGGCACTGACTGTCAAGAAGCGTTGTATCTATTGATCTATGATGCTACTCTAATTTTTTATGATTCTGGTATTGAAAAAAATTATGGTGGTATCACAAAATATCACAATATTCTCAAACTCTCCGGACAGGGTGCTTCTGGCATTTTCTTACTCTGCTCCTTAACAGCCTGCGCTATGTGAAACTGCTAACAAGGGGACCTTAGGAATTCTTTCTCTTCTTTTACCTTCCCCAGGGACACCAGCCACTTCACTGTAGCCCCCCTTGACTGTTCCCCTCTTGGGATCCAGAGGTTCACTGCCTTCCAGGCTTCCCTTCCCATCCTCCACCGGAGTAACTTTAGGCTGCTCTTGTTCTTCCCAAGAGAGAGAAGGAAGAGTGAGGGGTGGCCTGCCTCCAGCCTCACCTTCCCTTGTCAGACCTCATGCAGATTTCATCACTTCTAAGCAGGGAAATGTCAATCACAATGGAAACAGATGAAGATGTAGAGTAGGGCTGGCATGGGTTAAATAAGATAACTGTGCACAAGATTAGTGTCATGAATATCGTACCACAGCAGGAGTAGGTATTGCTTCATAGATTTCGAATTAGGATACTACCATGCTATCAATATCATTAGCAAGGTAGTGGTTGATGTGATACCAAGAGGAAAGGAGGGCAAGGGAAAAACTAAGTTTGATTTCTTCTGTGTTAAGTTTAAGCTGACAATAAGATATTTAATGGTTGCTATAAGGCCAACATGACAGAATGGATGACAAGATGAGACTTGTTAATGTCATGTTGTGATTCAGTTACACAGAAAGGCACCCTGAAGAAGTAAAGATTGATGAATAATAAAGTTTAAATTGGGAAGAGCAAAGGCTATTACCAATGCCTGAAACCCACTCAGACAGCAGCAAACAGGAGGAATATGATGCAGATTAAAGTTTTCTGAAGGAGTTAATATCAAGATACTGTCATTTTGTTGGCAAAACATTAAGAAAGATAGACTCGCTGGTAAAGACTCCAAAGCAGAAAAAGAGCCCAAAATATCAGAGATTCAACTCTCTTCTGTAGTATTTTCAGGATTTGTTTTAACCTGTTGCAAATTGCTGCCAACTGAAAATAGACCCAAATATTATCCGTTGTATTGTAAGTATCTAAACTAGGCAATCTTTTAAGTGCAGTATTCATACTCTTATTTTTTTAGATATGCTTTCCAAACACTGGGCAAAAAGTGCTTTACTACTGCAAACTAAAACTCTGCAGTGAAACAGTTGCTGTGGATATCTACAAATAAATGCAAATAATAAAACAAAAGCTAACCAAATGACATACTGGAATTACCATGTAGATAGTCATACGAATACTGACATGTACCAGACCATCAGTATTAATATAAAACACCAGCTGTACAAAACCACCATCATGTAAGCCAGATGACATTAGTGAACATCAGTCTTACTATGCAGTTGAATGTGAGACTTGCAGTAATGTCTGGAACAGTTCAATGACCTTACGCTGTGCCCAGAGGACCTATGGATCAATACAATGTCATTGGAAGTGCCGGAGTTATTACAATCTCAATAAAAGTGTACCAACAATGTCCAAAGTATCAGTGAGTAACACACAATCTCAATAAAAGTATGAGGTGAGGGAATGCAATGCACCACTGTTAAAATTGGAACCCCTGGTATATCAGTGCAAGATGTCCGCAATGCTGGTGGAACATTTTGAAGAGAGTTACTGTATATTCCTCATGTTTACCAAAAGATCTCTAACTTTAAAAGATCCCAGTGGGCATCAGATATCACAGAATTATTAAAATAGTTTAATGATTCTAACTTAATACAACAAAATTAAGTTATAGCTACTTCACACTATCCTATTGTTTAAGCATTGCATCCTGGAAATACACGTGTGATCCAAATTCCCTTCAGTCCAAAAGAGAGCTGAGAATGAAGAACAGAATGGCAACTACAACTTTTAGTGTCCTTTCACAAATTGGCGATAAACTGGGAATAGAAGCTTAATATAGCTCTTTCTTACAGAATATACACCAAAGGACAATCAATACCTTGAATCACATTCATTTAATCCTCAGCACAATGCTTTGTTTTGATATAGATCAGTATATAGTAATTCCAAGGAAACTTTGAATGGACTTCATTCCGTGTATAATTATGTATTAATTAGGAAAAAACACTATGGATATTGAATACTAAACAATTACTAGAAAAATGCTAGGCTAGGAAGAAAAAGCTAATAAAAACTGTAAAATATAATTAAAATATTTTAGTATCTACCTCTTTTAGTGCTAAATAAAAGACATGAGAAAAGAAATTGTGGCAATTAACTTGTGATGTTTACTTCCAAAGTTTAATTAAATAATCAGTGTGTACAGAATTAGAGTTTGGATGCCTCAGCTCCCACTCATTGCTTCCCTCTGAAAAGGCAACAGAGAAAATGTTCCCACATGCCAGCACAGAAACAATGAAATCACGTTCAAAAAAAGTTAACTTTTAACTGCAGTGTAATGTCTCCTCAGCCTAGGGAGCTGGAGAGATCTTCTGTTCCAAGACAAAAGGAGACAGAAATATGATGATACTGGTGAAGAACGTGGGGGTTCTAGTATTTGGTCAGAAAATAACAAAGCTTCTTCAAAGAGACATGGTATTTTTATTCACTATCTATTCCAACTATTTAAATTATGTCAGCAAGAACAATTGTGATTGCTTCCTATATAGTAGCAGGACAGAGCACCTCAATTTCAGAAGTACTCAAGAGCTGATTCTTTTTCTTTCTGCTATGAATCTGTTTTTCACATTGCTCACTTCTCCATGAACCTTAGAGATTTGATAGAGTGTATTTAATCTTCCATTGAAAGAGGCTATTGAGAAAAGTAAGAGAAGCTTTGAATTTAAGAGGAATTGGCAGCAATGAAAAGTACAATCTTGAAAGATTTCAGAGCTATCACACCTCATTCCCAGGTCCCACCATAAATAAGATAAAGTAATAACTGTAAACACAATATTGTAAATAAAAGTAAAGAAACAGAGGATTACGATCTACCAAAAGCCCAACTTAGATTAGATATTCATTATTATCCACATATTGTAATTCTCCCCCTATTTTCAGGTGAAACCTCCAGAATCCATTTCATGCATTATTACACTATTCCAATATCGCATTGCCTTGCATATTATTATTTCTTTTCCAATGTACTGCAATTACAATAAAAGAATGCAGTAATGTAGCTATTATCTACAAACGAAAATATGCAGTATACTCTCTATTCTTTAAAGCTGTACATATAAAACACAACACTGAAATTCGACTCACAGCTGTTTTATTTATTTATTTGTTTATTTGTTTGCTGTAATCTCCTTTAATTAAGATAGATGTTAACTAGGGGGCACTGTGTACTCGAAGGACCGAACATGAGGTTTGCTCCCTCCTTAATGCCTGCGTCTTGCGTTCCTTCGGCTCACATCCATCACAAAAGGACTGCCAGGTGAGCTGGCTGTCACTCCAGCCCAGGCTAATAGATTCTCCAGTGGCTTTTGTTACAGCTCATGTCATGCTATTAAAACTATGCGCCTTGAAAATGGCATAACATATGTAGCTGAGACTTGTCAGCTCCAGGTAATCGGACGCTGCTCGGTTTCAGAAGCAGATGCAGATGAGACTAGCAATATAAATATGCAAATCACAATGGTCCCTTGTCAGCACCACTGTTCCTACCTCTAATGGCCCTCGTAGAAAGTCTGTTTGCTCAGCTCCTACTTCCAGTGCTACATCGACAGAAGCAAAGGGGCGGCTGGCCATCTGCTGTCGCTCCCGCATAAGTTGCTGATGAGGAAAAAATGATGTTTTAACAAAACGTTAAAAAATGCACCAGATATTAGTCTGCCCTACTATACCTCCCATTAAAACATCAGAATGCAAATAGCATGCAAACAGTCATATTTCTAATATTAAAGGGAGAAAGTTATACTAAATTATCATCATCTATATTTACTTGAGAACAGAGCCCGGTGGTCTTGTGTTGTCTACAAATGATCTTTCAGCTTAAACTCTGATGAAATCTCCAAATGAAAGCTTCCCTAACTGACTAAATAACTTTGCTATTTGTGCAAGTTGCAAGCAAATATGGGAAATGGTCGGTAAAAGCAGATGAAGTCTAATTCCACTGATAATGCATGCATTAGAACACCTGCCAAGAACAAGTCCACTTGGCCTTCAAATTTTCATACTTCACTACTAAGCCAGATGGGGTTAATAGTGTCAGGACTCATAATTTTATGCAATATCTTTTCTGCAGTTACTTATAGATGAAGAATAATGTGCCAGGATTGGGAAGCCTGTATCAGTGTATTTGAATACGATCAGCTATGCTCACAGAGCTTGTATAATCCCTTCCAATCATACCAGTGTGCACAGAAGTCCCAAGCAAAACCACAAAGCTAACTCATATTTCTTCCTCAATCTGTAATTATAATGCTTATTAAACTACGATGAATAAAAATGATGACCAGCACTAGATATTGCAGATCTTACTTCACTGGTTCAGTGCAACTAATAAAAGCATTATTAAATATTTAAAGTGAATGAGTCGTGCAATTAAAGTCGTGTGCTCCTTCAACTGAACAGGATGTCATAGCATCTTGAAGAAACAAAATGCTTGCAAAAATGTTTTATTAGAAAAGATCTAAGTTTCATTTTCTTAGCATTTTTCTCCCTGTTATTTCTCTGTAAAGCTTAAAACATTAGAAACTGGTATTTGAATGTAAATGACACTAGCATTGTGACGTACTGTTCATAAAAGCCTTTGAAATAATAAAAGGTATGCAAGCAAATGTTTGCTGGCAGCTTACTAATAAACACTCTTGATTTAAGGTCTGTTATAAAGCAACAAGCTCATTTTGTAATACTTCTCATGCATTTTTTCTTGACTTGCACTTTAAGATAGTCTATAGAAATCTAAAGAAGCACTCGTAATAGTAAAATCAAGACAGTACAGTAGTCTCCCAATGCATACCTAGTACATTCCTAAGGCCTGGTTTTCATAAACATGAAGTGTATTAGTCAGTAAGCACCTGCGCAAATGTATATCATGCAGTATATCATACCAAGAGGATAATTGAGATGTCTGTGGGTGAAACTGCATGTTTTATATTCAGAATAAATAAAAGCCCAGTATGAAATCTAGATGGTTAAAAATTATGGTTTTAACCCTTCAATTAAAAATGAAATTGGTGGTCTCTCTATACTGATTTACATCAGCACTGATTTGCATCAATACAATATATTCATAGATTTTACAGCCAGAAAGAACTACAGTCTTACCAACAACTTGGCAAAGACCACAAAAATTTAAAGCATAAAATACTGAGTCACTACATGCTAAAATTACTATATGTAGCTTATTTTCTTCCTAAAATAACAAAAATTAAAGAAAACAATGTTATTAGAGCGGTCCTGCCATATGGAACTCATTACAGTATTGTAAGTCTACAGAGCTATTGGCAAATGCTTACTTTTAAATGGGAAACCAAACATTGTTTTAAACAAATAGAATTGCTTGGGGAAAGTACTTAAATGAGCAGAATAACCTACGCTCCAAATGCACAAATTATTTAAAAGATTTACTTAATACAGACTATAAAGGAATATGTATTTGATATGCTCTCTGTTTTTTAAGGCTAGCATTTTTCTTCACCTCTGCTCCTGGTCATGCGATTAGTAAAACCTTTTCATTCACAAGGTATTCACTGTAATTTTGATACTCTGTCATTTGAGAAGAGTACTATGAAGATTCTTAATTAGCTCCGTAAACAAGAAAGAATGAAAACTTTAAAATATTCGGCTGCCCATGAAGCACTGCTGAGTTGGGCAGCTGAGCACTTGCACATCAAAAAGTGTTCTATTCAGAATACTGCTTCTCTCTGTTCAGCATTCTAAAGCTCCCTGTAAGGTGCAGAACAGGTAAAATAAGATGCAATGAGGAGAAATACAGGAAGATATTATGATGTTTAAAATCAGTTTTGTGGCTGGAAAAGGTCACTAACTCCCACCATCTGCAGTGGTCTGTGCATCCAGACTGGGACAAAGGTAAAGTTCCAGTTATAGAAGATCTTGTGAGTTAGGTTATCGCATGGCAGGTGGCATTCAGATGTGACACCCTGTGCTCCAGTCACACCTGCGACTGTTTTCACATAGCCCATACGGGTATGGGGAAATTCCTGTAATTCAGCCATAGGCTAAGAAACAGGGAAACTCTCCAAACATATATTATGTATTATAAAAAGAGTGAAAAAACTCTTCCTTACCTTTTTCTCATCAGTCAAAGAGATTAAAAAAACCACACAAATTTCATCATAGCTCAGGTAAAATAAACATGGGACAATGGAAAGAGGAACTACGCTGCTGTTACTTATATACTCATATCCAAAAAAAATTACTGAATTTAAAAACCATACAAACGAAAAATAAATACATACTTCTTCAGTAATTAGGGATATTTACTTGGAGACAAAGAATAGATTACATTATTGACATGTAATACTTGAATATTTTATCACACATTTAATTTATAATATTCAGTATTAAACACAGGCCTACATATGGGCTTAAAACTATGGGAAATTCAAAACATTACTTTCTCAGCATAGGACTGAGAAATTCAATAAGCATTTATCTGACTGAGCAGACAACCGATTTCAAGGTCTACCATAATTTTAAATCTCATTAAGTCCAAGAATATTGACAAGATCAATTAATTAGGCATCTCTATTATTTTGCAACAATTTTAAAGTATTAATTTGTGTCTTATTAAAGCGTTTTTCTTGTTAAGTATAGAATTACATTTGTCATCAGTGAAGAACAGTAAGATGTTAGGGTACTATAAATTAGTTCACCAATTTCTCACTCAAAATCCATATAATTTGAGAACATTTCTTAAAACCCCACAATTTTGGCGTAATTAGTCCCGTGTCATGGAAATATACATTTCACCTGATTCCCCATGGACATGTAGACATCTTCACCCATAGATTATGTTAATTTTGAGTTTTGGTGTGCCAGTCAAATAAGTACCTTTGAAATAGGACCTGCTTCCTCATCTAGAAGTATATCACAGGAAAGTATTTGCCTGGGTATACAATTCAATTTTACCATCGATCAAAAAAATTCTCCTGGGGGATACTTCTCCACTGATCAATGCAGTTTAGAGTGAATTAAAATGTTCCATAGCATCTTGTATAATCTTCTAAGAGAAAATGTATTTGTTGCAAAGTTCTTATTTAAGTAGAAATGTTTCATTTGATTTTTTCTATTTTCATTGATAATATTTAAACTTACTTTCAAAATATTTTAACACCTGTATTGCATTAATGTACAATAAAGCACTCAATGCAAAATACATATTGCAATGATTTAACATTAACAGAATACAACATTTCAGCAATCCCAGGCTGCCATGTTTCAAATCTTTTGTATTTTAGGAAGTGTTACCATTTTTCTTCTTTTTCCTATTTAGAAGACTTTTTTCTTTTTCTTTTTCCTTTCTTTTTTTTTTTTTCTTTTAAGACTTGGACTCTCATGCAGTCTAGGATACGGTTCTTTTGACTAGCACTGCTTTTTCTATGCCCTTCTCTTCACCTTCCAGCATAACTGTCCTAGAAAAGCCCTAACTGAAAAAAAACTAATAAAGTACACGAGATGTTAAGAACTAGGAGAGGTGTACTTTCTCTTTATTATACAGTAACAGACATTCTTGAGAGACTGATAGATTAGGATAGCTGAAAAAGATAAGACCATTTTAGTGCCATAATAGGATGAGTAGAAAAATCCTCTCAAAGATCTTTCTATTGCTGTTTGGCAGCCTTATGGGCTAGTTTAGCCCATTGGCAAGCAAGGTACATGTTAGAGTGTGCCATAAAGTATGCACAGACAAGTGTGCCTGCCCAAGTTCATGGGGCAGCTTGACAGCTAGGTAAGGATAAGCAAGGTGGCAAACGCTTGTAAAAATGTTAGGAAGACTTCTGACTGTCAAACCAAAAAAGCTTTCCTTTTGACTGTTTAGAGCTAGGCAGTCTCAGCACCCTATTTCAGAAATAAGGAAGGATATGGCAGTTGAAAGGATGCCTATTATTTTAACAAAAGCAACAACTGCCTAGGTTTTCTGGGGTTTCTTCCTTCACATCTTAGGTTGTTTGTTTTTTTTTTTCCCCATAGATCAGATCACTACCAACACTGTACCAGGACATCCATGACTTTGTCAAGGTGAGTATTCAAAACCGCAAAGAATGGTAATTCTACAATCTCTCCGGCAACTGCTGTCCAGTCCAGTGCTACACTACCCTCCTGGTGACAAAGATTTTCTAAATGCCTAATCTGAAATTCCTATTCTGCTTATTCACCACCCAGCTCTGACTTGTCTGCAGTTACAACTTGGTCTCCTCCTCTCCTGTTTCTGTGCCGTCAACTGCTGATGTGAATAACATCAAAAGGCTACAACAAAAGTGTTAACAATGCCATGCATTAAACCTAAGTTTTATAGGAAAAATGTTTGCAATGAGGAAAAATGTCAAAACCTCATGGAGAGTTGCATTGACTAATTTCTGATCACATTGCATTTGACAAACTCCAAGGCTTAAAATAATTACAAATATATGTAAATGGACAGCCCTACAAAAACAGAGTGTCTCTAAAAGCAGTGCAATTCAGTCATTCATTGCATGTTCTTGAGGTTTCTTATTGCCATATCTCATCAACAGAAGTAACTTAAACGGGTTTAAATGACTACACAGATCTGAGTGGACCACAGGCATTTTAGTTAGAAACACAACTTAGTTCTCTTCAAAAATCTTAAATTCTCATTCTCAGAGATTTATACATAGTGATATTTCAATGAAGCTCCGATTATTTGCTTTAATTTGCACAAGACAAAGATTGCCTTCCCTGTAACTTTTCTCATTGTAACTCTTGGTGTTACAAATCTCTTCAAATTAAATTAGCTATTTACATAGCTGGAAAGGACAGCAATTTCTCATTTACATGTTGAATAACCTATTTGACTCGGTTAATTTCCAAATCAGCTGATTTCACTGGAAAGGCATATCATAGTCATTAAAATATTTTGTTGGGTTTTAGGTGAAATAAGCTCACTATTCCATGATTGCCGAAGACATAGTGACTTTAAGAGATGGACAAAAGCTGGCTTAGGAAACCAAGCAGCAGAAATAACCATGCTTATGACAGTATTCTGAAAATCCTGGTCGCTTGCTTTCCCTGTGCCTCATTTCCCGCTCTGTAGTGGAAAGTGTCCAGACACAAGACTGCATTCAGGTAGGCAATATCACAATGATGGACATAGTATAACATGCTATTTGCACTGCAAAACAGGCTCTATGGAAACTTCCTAAGATATCAGGGCCTATTCCTTGCCACTTTCTTTTAAAATTGCCTGAAGAAAAAGTGCTCTCAGGTGTGTGCAAAGGTCTGTCATGGGAAAAAATGAGGAGTTATGCTTCTTGTCCTAGCTTTATACTGAACAAAATGAAGGGATATTTAAACTAGACATAGTCCAGCAAACAACAGCTAAGACATACTTAAAATACAGTGTACACATCCCAAAAAATAACAGTTCCAAAAGGTCAAGTTTTTATGTATCCCTTTTGGAAACCAAATACCAGTCGTCTGTAATTTCCCTTGAACAAATCAAAAATGAGAAAAAAAGATGAGCCCTGAAAAGGTCATTTTGTTGCTAGATCCAAGGAACAGACATTTAATGTATTGAACATTAGCAAGCAAAGAGCAAAATGTGAATTTACTGTGACTTCAGGTTTTGGACCTTTTTGATTCTGGAATAGAATTCCCATCTCTAAAACACTCAGAGTATGAAAAGCTGCTTATTACAATGGAAATGGCACTCTGATTTACGCTTATTTGCCAGTAATTTATGGAGCCTCATGTTACAATAAAGTTGTGATCAATCCTTCAGAGTTTTTCCCTAGAGATTAATTTAGCATAGGAAGATTTGTTGGGTGCTAAGAATCGATAATAAGCCCAAAATTCAATTCACCGCTTTCAAATTTAAGAAGTGCTAAACAAGACCTAATCCTATCGTCTCTTTCACTTAGATCACTATGAATCCATGTTTCACATTTACACAGTTCTGTAACCATAAACATTTGAAATGTTCTTCTAGAGGTACTTAAGTATTTCTGTAGGCCTTGCTAACCCAGAATTGCACTCTTCATCCTAATCAAGTGGGTTTAAAAAATCCTTTCAGCAAACTGTTGATTATTTTGCTGGTAGCTAGCAGAGCCATTTTCAATTCACAGAAAATTTCTAAAAATAATTATTCTGAAAACTAATTCTGTATACAGAGAAAAAGAGAGCCAGATCCACTAATTATATATGTTAAAATGTTTCCACATAAGACATTGTACTGTATTTGCCCAAGGACAGTTATTTATAAATTAATATATTAAAATATGTGTTAAAATTAATTGTTTCAGAATATGAAAGAGAGATTCAAGTATCATATTATGCAAACTACTCCTCGGAACGCTTTCATTTACAATGGTGTCACATAAATAATGCTTTTCAAAATGTCTTCTAAAGAATTACTAATACTGATAGTACAGTACTTTAAACGTAAGTGCCATCTTTATAAGTGGAATAGGCACAGTATGAAACTACCTTATATCAACAAAATCTCAGTGCATCCTATCCACATTATTAAGCTACTGCTTTTGAAATAAGGCATCATGGATATTATCCATTATTATCACAACTCTTAAAAACTGCTTTAGTTACTTACCTTAGACAACAGATGTCAAGCTGATAATTCCCAGCTCTGAAATAAAGTTTTAGACTGTTCCTATAGCAATTCAGATCGCTTTAAAGATAGTAAATATGATCTAATAAAAGAAACTGGGAATAAGTGGTACCTCATGAGATCACTTTGTCCACCTCTGTGCATTGGTCCTACACAAAGGCAGGTTGCAGTGTGATTATGATCCTTCTAGCAGATGTATACGTTTCTTAAAAAGACCCCAGTGATGGAGGTTCCACAGTCATTCCAGAAGCCCAGAGTGCCTGATGATCCCCATGCTGGAAAGGTCTTTTCTAAAACCTAAAATAAATCTCCATGCTGACATTTAAGCCAATTACTTCTTGTCTTGTCTACAGTGGAGAGCATTCCTTGTCTACAACTGAGAAAAAAAACCCACCAAAACTCTCTTCTCCTTTACAGGAGTTCTTTATAAATTTGAAGTTTCCCTTTAACCTTCTCAACTGTAAACAAACGGGGGTATATAAGTATTATCTCACCACTCCTGCTCCCATTTTCAGTGCTGCCCTCTGTACTCTCCAAGTGATGGACACTCGTGTCAAAAAGTGGGGCCCCAAACCTTACACAGCAGAATAGAAAGGTCACTCTGCGGGTCTTGCAGATATTTTTGTTGATAAATTATGCCAGCATCTTTGCTACAACAGAAGTATGGTGACTTATATTCACTTCTGATTAATGACCATTCCACCTCATTTTTTAATATTCTTACCAAGCTCATTGCCCATTTCCTCTACCTTTTTTTTGCAGATGGTTACTTCTTTCACAGTGCAGAATCGTGTATTTGCCAATTACAGAATTGTGTAATTGTAGCTTTCCAGCCAATTATTTCAGATTCTCCCATGATCTTTTGTACAGATTATAATTCTGTCCTATAGTATGTTTGCAGTCTCTCTTACTTCAATGACAGTTACACATGCAATAACCATGATCCATCTCTTAAATAAACACCTGAATCAGACCCCAGTAGAAACCCACTTGGTATACCTTTCCCTTTTCACAATGAACGACTTATAACTATAAGTACTCCAAGAATACAGTTTTACATTCACTTCCTTTTTATCTAAAAGGTCTGCTAGTCTGTTTTATCAAGAAATCAGTTTGGCTTGACATGATTTGTACATGAAAAAACAACATTGAATGCCACTCACATCTTTGCTTTCTTCTAAATTCTTATAGATTATTTAAAAAATTGTTTATTCCAGTAATTTGCTAAGAATTCATGATAAATTGGCTGCTGTCTGGTTGCCCAGCCTTCCTTTTTCCCCCTTCCTTTCTAAGATAGGAATTACAAACATCCCTTTCTTGAACCTCACTTGTCCTAGTTGAAGTCTCAGAGATAACCTTTACAGGCTTTGGGATCACATGCATGTTTAGCCAATTCCCTAAATATTCTAGAATAAATTTAATTAGGTTATCCTGTGATCCCCTGACAGTGGGATCAAGTGCACCCTCAGCA
>NW_009218297.1:0-38847 GCF_000690835.1 Fulmarus glacialis | reverse complement strand
GGGGCGGGGCGGGGGCGTGCTGTGGGTCGGTGGGGTCTCAGGGCCGGCTGTCAGGTCGTTACCCGCTGCGGTGCTTTGTGCTGCGGGAGTGCCGGGCTTGGGAATAATGCCGGTACGGAGCGGCGTTCGCCTTTCACGGTAATTAGATGCGTGGCTTTGATTGCTTTCATCTGCTGCTTTTATAGATTCTTGTGTTCCTTAAGCGAACGTACAGTTAAAAGGCGTAATGCAAGGGCTTGATTTCATTATCCCTTTTAGATAGCTCTTGCAGTTAGATGGATATAGGCCTGGATTCAACAAAAAAAATATGGCAGACTTCTGCTAGATACCGTAAGACTGCAGCAGCTCTGAAAAGTCCTTGTTCATGGCACTGGGGTCTGACGTTTTATTTAGATAGCCCTCTTTTAAGGCTGATTCTTTCGCTCTTGGAGTGATAATACAAAACTAGAGGGAGCAATTGAATTTGTGACTTGATATCTTAATTGTGAGTAAAATTGCATTCTTGTTTAAAGAAGGTGAGTAGCGATCTGTATTTCCAGATTGTACTTACTCAACATCACCCATAGGTATAAATGCTAAATGTTCAAAATCAGAAGCAGGATTACTGTAAGAGGGAATAAACATAAACTATCAAGATCAAGAGCATTCAGTCAGCCTTCGACTTTTATTGACAGGATAGAAATATTATGAAACCTGCTTATTGAACTGTCTAGCCAGTTCAGAAAAAATGCTGTTATTCACTCAGCCCTGTGAACGTATTGTGCTGAAAGACATCTTGGGGAACAATGCTACCCGGTCTAAGGGCTACAGAGGCAGGTCATGTAGAGTAATTTATTCAAAGAGGTATCAGCCATGTGAAAATGTCAAGGGAGACTGTGACTCCTCAGGCCACTGCAGGAAATCTCCGCTGGAAGAAGGACTTGCATATACTCAGAAGCCTCTGGAGGGAGAGATATGAGAGAAAACGTTATGGAATAAAGAGCCAGGGAGGGTGGGTGATGGCAGCTAGATGCGATTTCTAAAGAATTGTTATTATCCCTTGGCATTCTTTTTTCTCGCTGTTTCTCAGTAAAACAGCAATGGCTGTTGTGATGCCTACATGACTTAGCAGTGGTTGTAGGGCTATGGGGATGGACTAGCGGGCTTGCTAATTTATCACAACCAGCGCTAGATAGGCAATAAACGAAATAGGGAATATTTTGTTACTTCATGCAGCAGCATAAACTTGGTACTAAAAAAGAGGTCAGGTTATGGAACAGTAGCTCGTTTTATGTTTTTCTGTAATGCAGGTTAAGTGCAGTAAATGATGCTCACTAAAGCAGGATGCAGCATTTTTGGATGAAATAGGAGCTTGCAGCAGTTATGTGGCAAAAAGCGTTACAGATGCTGTTTCATCTCTATGGTGGCATGAATCCTGCAGCTTTTGGAATTACTGTGCGTTACTGAACTCTGCCTGCACACAGGAGTGGAACAGAGAGGGGGCAAAGTGTTCATGCTACATGTATGCCTGCTGCGCGTCTCTCAGACAGCTCCTTTTAAGTAGGCGTACCAAACCATTTTGTGAAAGATGTTTTGTTTTTCCTTCAACATATATAAAATTTAATCAGTTAAAACCCCTTTGCTGGGTGGGCCTGTAATGTTCGTTTATATTACGTCACCTGGCTAAGGATTTATTTTTAATGTGGGTCAGTTAAAGGATTTAATATTTGTAGTTGGATTACTTGTAAAATAAGCATTGTATTTCATTAGCGAAGAGTACATGGACGTATTTTGTGGAACACAGATGAGAAGGTCTATTTATGCAGATGTTTAAGGCTCAGACTGCAAAAGTTACTTAGACAGTTAATCTCTATAGGCACCTAAATTCCTTGGTCATCTGATCTGGGCACAAGTTAAAAACCAGTACAATAGTTTATCGTTGCCCATTAGCCATGAGTCAGCTTCTAAATCCTGTCCAGGCTGGTATCTCTGACCACAGGCCTCCTTCTCGCCATTTCGTGGTTCTAGGAAAACCTTTGCAAACTGTGGTGCTCGGGCTATGCATGGCCTTACGTCAGAGCGAGGAGCTACCAGCAAACCCTTGGATCTTTTCGACTCTCAGTTGAACAAGGGGGTTGTGAAGTAGAGCAGTGCAGGCTATTTTCTGTGGTGTGTGATGCACGCCATGCCGTGGAAACTTCTGATGAGATCAGGCCAGTGCTCCATGATATAAACTGTGTAGGGCCATATAGGGCTTTTCTGACATACGAGCTCGTGCTGTGGGCTTGCTCCTGTTCCCAGCTGATGTAGCTGGGGAGTTTGCCAGTACGTTGGACCCTTACCTCTGCCTAAGCTCATGGCAACTTTCCCAAGTTAAGCCAGCGGGAATCTGGCCTAGAGATATTAAATGTGAAAATCTAGTTGTCTTCTCTTGCTTTCTAGTGTATTTACACCTTAGAAATCATCTTGTGTTTGATTGTTACCACCAAATAACACCGGCCTGGTGAAGCAAGTGTTGGAGCTGAAATGTGTGTACTGTCAAATGGCAGCGAGGTATAATCAGTGTTCTGCAGAGGGGCTGCATTGAAGACTGCTTTCCCCAGTGGTTTTTTTTTTTCCACATATGGTTTTCATTTGTCAGATTTTTATTATTACTCTTAAAATGATCTGTTGTGAATTTGTTTTTTTAATGAACACGAGTACAATGTTGCAGCAGTTACAGCTGGACCTTTCGAGGCTTTGCTTTCCTTTAATGAAAAAAGGGTTACAGAGATATTACATGTAAGGAATTTTTCTTATGCCTAGTAGATCTCAACTTATTTAACAGCTTTAACAGAGGGATCAATTCTATATATTTAAGCAGGCAGCTTTTTCTCCATTTTGTCCAGCTTTGTTTCTTTTTCATGTATTGTTAATTCCAGACACATTTTTCACTGTCCATTCCTCATTAAAAAGCCCAGTTTTGCATGGAAAAAACTTTTGTATGTATTGTTAATTGATGGTTGATTTCATAACAGATTTTATAGTTGTTTGAGAAAGATGGCTAGGCAGGGTGGGGTTGCGTCTGAAAGTGTTATTTCTACTTGCAGTAAAATATATGTGATTAGGAAAAGATTTACACCAATCTATAATCTTTGTGCTCAGGGATTGTATACCTCTTCCTATGGCTGAGGACAGATAAAGGTTGACAGTATCTTGAGCTATTGTTTTTCAGCACCATTGACCTTTTTCTCAGCCTCTTCTCCGTAAGGTTTTTTCCCTTGTTCAGTGGTGAAAATTTCAGGATGTTCTTACTTTTTCATGTCTTTTCACTTTCCTCCGGCTGTTCTCTTTACATATTGCACAAACTTACATTTTTTTTCAAGCGGCGTGTTTTTTAACACTGCCACCAGAGAAACATGTTATGCTGTTGTGCAGTCATTTTTATTTCGCAATGTTTTGAATGTGCTAAGCATTAGAACTTTAAAAAGAAATGGTATGATTTATTCAGCAACCCCTCATATCAAGAGGGCAGCAAGAACTGAAGAAAAGAGCCACTCAGCGTGAAAATCTTGTGCCAACAGATGCTGACACACACCTGTTAGATACTACGAATAGACTAGCTGGTCATACCAGTCAAGCCGTTGGAACGGGAGAGGTGTGTCATTAATACCCTGTTCACAGATCTAAAAATATACTGCTGTGAAACTGTTCACAGGTAAATGTTCCAAATTAAGTAGCTTTTCTGTTTACTGGGATTCCGGACATATGCTGTTCTCTTTTTGGAAGAAGTGGCCAGATCCTGAAGTTACACCTGCTGAGCAATTTGCTCATGATCTGTGAAACGCATCCAGGAATGATGTTCTTGGATTTAGTCTTCTGGTTTTGCTCGCGTATCCACAGCTGTGCACAAGAGGAAACCGTTTCTCCTTCTCTGTTAAAGTCATACTGCTTGGAGTTAGTACAGTTGTAAGAATATGAAATGAGAATGCTTCTGCAAGTAATTGGAAAAACTATGAACTTGCCATTGAAAAAGACTTGCAAAGAAGAAGTAGCAAAGGTTTTGTTTGTTCGTTTATTTTTTAAGAAAGGAATAGGGATTGACTGACAGCTCAATTTTATCGGAGTGACCACTGGGCTTGGTTTTGTTAATGACGATTCAACACAGTTGTGATAGTGTGGAATGATCCCTGAAATGGGCTTCAGTTGGGGTGGGCAATTGCTAGTCCTCTGTGTAAATGAGTCTATGGGAGGGTATATGCAATATATTGGTTCTGTGAAGATACGTAGTTGTAAACGTAGTTAAAAAGATCTAGTTTAGCTGTTGGAAGATGTAATCAGAGATGAAGATATGCAGACCTAAAGCAAACAAAACAAGCTTTTACATACTGCTTCATTGCTCACATGATTGAATGGCACACAGGTTAATGTATTTGAAGTAGCCAACTTAATGAATAAAGTGTTTATGCTTCAGTGTTCAGTACCACTGTAGAAAGTGGTTGAATGGTAGTTGTGATCCTTCCTGGCCTTAGTCCATAGGGACTACAGACCTTTAGTTCTGTCTTTTTTTAAGTTTGCCTTGACTTTTCTTAAAACACAGCATCGCTTTAAGGTAACGACTGTGATAAAATCTCACGACTCAGGGCTTCAGTTGGGTGCCTGTAGTGGTCAGGAAGGATCACCCCCCACCCCGAATTTTGTGGAGTTTTATTTTCTATTTTTTCACTTTCATAGAGGCGTTACTGGCTGGGGGCTGGCAGTGAGCTGGGTGGGAGGTGCTCTGAGGTGACGTAGAGGCTCCTCTCAGAAGCCTGGCCCTGACATTTTAAGGTTATACTGATTGCCGAATTTGATACCGGGCAGAAATTTCTCCCAAGCCAGACCAACAGGCATCTTTGGGAGGTCTTTCATCTTCACTGTGGGATTCAGCCCGCAGTAGTGTTATAGACCCAAGTACGCGGTCAAGGTCTCCTACAAGGCGTTGTGGGGACTTTGTACTACCAAGCAGTAATTTAGATCTGCATTTTTTGTTGTTGTAAGTTACTGCCATTTGATCCTGAATGAATCCTGTCATTCTGTGATTTATAATAGAATGTCATGGAGTGTCTGCCTCTGATTCGTTCTTTTACATGATAAAAGAGCGCCTTGTGTTTGTAAGGGCAAGAAAGCTGTCGATGTATGTTGTTTCTTACGGCACGGTGAGTGCTGGCTGGCTGGGCAGGTCTAGAGCCTGGTTTACGATGGGGTTGATTTGTGGTTACTGCAGTCAGTATTGCAGAGTAGAAAATACAGTTTTGTGCAGTATGACCAAATGCTTAGTTTTTCCACTCATGCAATCAGTTTTGCTTAGTGCCTAGACACCACAAATACTCCAGCTAATTATAGCTAGTAGCTCCTCTGTTTTTTTGGCTTAGAAGGGAAAAGGTGCTGCCTGCTGTATCTAAATTAACTTAATGTAGATAAATTTATTTTAACACCCACAGATTTTAGTATAAGGTATCTGAGTTTGAAAGTGTTGGCTTTTGTCTGTAGCTAAACTAATTATGAGATTTTCTTCCCAAGGGCTTTCACTGACTTTTCTCTTGGTAAGCAAATATTTAATTGAAGTGTTTAAGGGTGATCTGTAGCCAGCCTCTGCAGATGGAGAGCTTTGCACTGGTGGGTAGCTTGTGGCTCCAGTATGCTAGTGGCATATACATTTATAGCAACACTGGAATGCAGCATGAAGCTAATCATTCTGGTGTGTGCTTGGAGAAAACAGTTTTTGCCTCTCACTAGCAAATTATTGTCCTCTGTGCTTTTGGAAGGGTACTTTGGGCCGAAATCTGCCTTATGGGAGCCAGTGGGTGTTTTGATACAGGATCCTGTATCATGCGGGGGTCTAGTGAGGAAGTCAGGAAAGCTAGTGATCTTATTTCCCACTCTGCTACTTATATTATACAAAATACGAAAGCAAGGGAGTTGAGCAGCATACACTGGTTTTGGGTGCCTCAACTTTCAAAAAGTATCGGATCTGCATCTTTTGAAATTTGAACAGTCCTTCGGTTAGCCTGACTCAGAGATGATGAGTTGGGAAAAAAATGGGCTTTAAACTACCATGCTGCAGTTTACCTTAACAGGTATTCCTTGTCATGTAGGGTCCATATGTGGTGAAGATAGCCTGGTTAGTTTAACATATGCTTTATTTTTGTGACTTAAAATATTGTGACCTTTTTCTGTGCATATGAATAAATGAATATGAATGTAAATATGAATTGAATAGTTCTCTACAGTTTCATGATAGTCAAAGGAGAATGGATTAATTGCTAACTTTGTTTTTTAACCTTTTTTTTTTTAGAGTCATGTATTCTTATTGTAATTTTAAATTTTTAGGAGGCCAGATCGTAATCCTGAAAAAAATCTGGTTGACTTTGGTGGAGCTACACTGGTTTGCACCAGTTGAAAATCTGTCTTGCAGTCTTTAAGTTTTGATAAAACAAACACTGGAGTCTGTTGTATTTTATTCTTTCTGTGTTTTTGGCATCAGAGCAGCTTTTCCTGATTGTTTTTCTCATTTGAAGGCTGATTGTACTGAGTGACCTCTTGCTAGTAAAGGGTGGGTCAGTTTACGTGGGAAAGTCTTAGTCAATGTGTCTGGGAGATAAGTGGGACTGCATCCCGACAAGCGTTGTGCATTAAATACAGGAATGTGCTGGGGATCTGCCAGGAGATTGGAAACAGGACTATGCGACAAGCGCGAATGCAGTCACACTCTCCCTAAAATAGTAGTCTGGATAACAGGAGATCTGGAAAGTTATCACTTACCTCATTTTAGCACAAATTCTTTCCTAAAAATGGATTATTGACTGAGGGTTCAGGGGGATTTTTTTTTTTTGGTAATATATTCTGTTTGCATTTTAAGAACGTTTAGGTCCCTCTCAAGTCTTTAGCTGAAGGCAGGATAGGAGTGCAGGTAAGAATGAAAAAGCTGTATTAAAACCATACAAGTGAAGCACAAACCCCGCAGTTCCAGCTTAGGGAAAGCTGTTTATATAATCTTCATTGTTATCTGAATGGGAAATTAGATGGATTTTTATCTTAGTGTACGTTAGTAGTAGTGTCTTCAAATTTGTCTTGAACTGTCTGGAAGTATCAAGGCAGAGGTTGTCAGCAGCCCTGGACATGCCTGGACTGGTTGTTGGTGATGGGTTTTGGCACAAGACACTGGATGCAGGCAGTCAGTATTTAGATATTAAAATGAACAGTGGTTTACCACTGCAGACCGTATATGGTTTTGTTTGAGGGTAAAAATAAGCAAATTTGATTTTCGGCCCTGTGTCAAATTTGTAAACAGAAGAATCTGATTGTGCAGCTTTAGTCATTGGCATAAGCCATTTAAACTTAAAACCTGTGATGCCTAAATTAGTTTCTTACGGAAAGAGGATGAGTTAGCTTCTAAATGGGATAGTGTGAAGAAAGTGCGGGGGCTGGGGTGGTTGATCGTTTGGAGCAAGGTTGTAATACCGAGTCAGCAGGTGGTTGTGTTTAGCCCTGGTGCGAATCTGCTGTGGGAAATTATGGATTGAAATAACTGTTCCCTGGATGCGTGTTTGCATTGCTGCAGGGACCTGGACAAGGAACTCAGTAAAAGGGAAAATAAAAGTGGAAATGTTACGGAATAATGAGGTTCAGAACAAAAAGTCTGGACTACTGTAAGTTATGACCTTTTAGTGCATGCAGATTTCGGGAGAAGTGATAAGCTGCACTTTTTAAAAGGCAAATGGATTACTTAATTTGTGATCAGCTTCTGGTCTGCACTACAAGCCTGGGATCAGTTTAGCTCTTGAGGACCACAAGATGTAACTCTCCCATCGTGCCTGCACCAGAACTGAAATCTCTGGCCCCAGCTATTAGGTCCACATGGCCTGTGCTTGGAGAAGGGCAGTTTTATGTCCCCTGAGCCACGGTCCCTGAGCTTCTCTGTGGGGAGGAGGCTGTGGGGAGTTAGCCCGTTGTGCAGCAGCAGCTGCAAGGCTGTGTTACGTTATGCTGGTTTACAACACATTGGGAAAGGAAGGCTGTTGCACCGGCTCAGGATAAAGTGGGGCACAGTGGTTATGCTCCAAAGTTTGTTTTGGGAGAGGATGTGGCATACCAGATACACCCGCTCTGCACCACGGGGGGATTCCCTGACCCCAGCTGGCCCATTAAGCCAGCTTTGCAGCTTTCCATCGCAGGAGTGTGTCAAGTAGCTTTATTGCTGGTCAGGATCTGGCTCCAAGGAGTGGTGCTTGCCTAAAACTCAGGTAAAAGGTAAATAGAGGTAAAGTAAAAAAACGCAATCCAATCGAGTTTCACTGAGCTTTGTCTTTTCAGTCTTGCACACCTTCAGATCATCTCTATGTATTAGGAGGTATAAAAATTTCCAGAAATTGCACAGTTTACGGAAAAGATGTGAATAATGGCTAATAATACGTTAAACTGCCCTGAGGAGCTGAAAGATGGGGGAAGTAGATTATTTTTAGAGATCTATTCCCATTGTATGCTAGACAAACAAGAATAAGATGACTTTGAGTTAAACATATACCACAAAGAATTAAAGATATTTTTCCCAGACAAGTATTGAAGTAACCATAGTGTAGTAATGATCTATACGATCTGTCAGATTAGTAATGAAATTCTCAACTGCATTCTTCACTTAGTTTAGTAAGAAAAGAGGGACCTTTATGCTTATTCTCATTGCAATATTATGATTCTTCTTTCTCTGTGATGCTTGAGAACGAAGGATCTGAATCCCTAGTTGTGCCAAGTTACATAGCTACATCCCAGCATGTGAAGCTGTGCTGATTTACATCATCACAGTGTGTGGCTTGACGTTTTAAATCTTCATATAAAAATATGCAGAAGAACGTATCTGAGATAATTTTGTATTACTCAGTTACGTTTCTGAAGCACGTTAGAAACATAAAGATTGTAAAAAATGTGAAGAGATACCAAAATATTGGTAAATAACTCTAGGAATCAAGAATGATGATGCCCTCTTTGTGGGCAGGTGTGGGTGATAGGGAGCACATAGCTCTTATCTTATCTGTGTTTTTAGTCTAAGTAATCCTAATCGGGTAGTAAATCCCGAGTGAGATTATGCTGCTGGAGTGTGTGTAACAAAGATTTGCATTTAGATATGCTGTAGGGATATAGCAGGATCTAGAGATGCTTGTTTAGATATCTGTTGCTTGTAGGCTGAGGTAGACCACCTTTAACTAGGATCTTCTTCTAAACAAGTGGAAAAGAAACACTGTGAAGACCTAATGATCTGTTTGCTGAAGCAGAGCTGACAGGTGAGGACCACATGGACATACCAGTGATAGGTGGAGCACTGAGTTGGCGGAGGGCATGCCAACCATTTTGGAGATGTTTCTACAGCTGTTGGTGACTAGCAGAAGATAATGTGAATCACTTGGGGTTGCAGTGGCTCAGCTTTCTGTGAGAGTTGAAAGAGTCACAGGGTTCCTCAGATTCCTGGCATGGGGCGATGAACCTACATGTCACCTTAAGGGCAATTTGCAGAGCAGCGTGTCCACATCATTCCAGGGTGCTTTTAATGGTAGTACAGCTGTTTTCATTTTTAACTTACGGTTGTCATAAGCTGTGGCGGGATGCCACACAAGCCATGGAAGAGCTTTGGGCCTGAAATTAATTTTCAGCAAACTCGATGAGTTACCTGTTAAAAGTTTTAAGTGTATTTTGATATAAATGCGTCTCCTTTCTGATATTTAGTAGCTTGGCTATAATATCACTTGATGCTCTAAAGAGAGATAGGAGGGCATGCAAAATATATATAAAACAAGGACAAAAATAACTTTGTATGTGTTTTTAATGTTCTCTTTTGTGGATTGATCAAAATGTTGCAATTTTAAAAGACTAAAATGCTTGATGGTGATGAATGTTGAGAAATGGTCACTATGCAGGCAGCATGACTACTTTATCAGAGGGGAATTTCCAAATTGTATTCCAAGCTTGTTATTAAAGGCTTAAAGAGATGGGCAATTCACCTTGGGGTAACTGTCCTGAAACTGCTTATGCTTATAATACATATAAATAACTATTGTGCAAATATTACTGTAATAACAAACCATATTTTGAATTTGCTTTGTGCCTCGTAGTGGTTCACATGCTGGTCAGAAGTATTTGCAGTATAAACTTGATAGGTCTTGAGGGAATGTATGTGTTGGTATTAGATGGTGGTTCTCGTTATGTTTCTGTCTGAACCTTATATCCACGGGCCTGGTTTGGCAAAGGAGCTCAGGACCTGGTGAGTGAGGTGGGGAACACGATCCCAGTGTGACCTTACTCTTTGTTGTATAAGATTGGGGTCTTGGACTTCTTGACCACGCAAAAGGTAGACCCGCACGTTTAACTTCACATTGTGTTTTGTCTGTGCTTGGTGTTACAAGACTGAGATCCCAACCTTGCTAATCCTGGGTGTGCTGCTTTCTCAAGCAATGAGATGTTTGTTTCAAGGTTCTAACAGTGGCACTGCAGTGGGCTGAGGCTGGGATATTGGCAACGCTCTAGTCACGTTTTTTTGGAATGTGGAGCATGGTCCCAATGAGTGTTCCTAAAGATTTTGGTTGAACTGCTCTTGTAAATGGCAAACTCATTTGTTTTGTTCCAGTGTTCTAAATGATAATCTTGTTTTCCTGAAACAGAAAGTGCTTAAGTGACCTGTATAGTGAAAAAATATTTAACTTTGGTGAAATATACCACTTTTTCTCTGAATTAGCCTCAGTGTATAGCAGCAGACTGGAATGTTTTGTACATAGTTTCATTCCTTGATTATGTTGTTAAAATTAAAGCTTCCTGTTTTTCTTGTCATCAGGAGCAATAAATTCTTGTTCCTTTTAAAAATCTGTCCATTCTGGTTTTGACTTTCATTAACTACTGCCTGGAAAACGCAGGTGTTTCTCTTCTCTTCAGAGAGCTGCAACTCTCTTCTGCAGTCAACCTGAAGGGCACAGTTCACCTTTGGGAAATGCCAAGTGGAAGATTGGTGGGTGCTGAAACTGCAATGACCATGGTTTTAGCACTTCCAGATCCGCTGGCTTTCAGACATAAGTGCCAGGAAAAAATTGCGGTATTCACTTTAATTTTAAGTCAAGACTTTAGAGTGTATCAGAAATCAGAGGTTGGTTGGCTACTGTTTTTTGCTTCTAAATGCTAACGTTTTTTGTGCTGATACATGGTCTTTGAATATTGCACCTTAGGAATTTGTTCCCCGGAACAAACTTGGAAAACCTTTTGCTACTCCTCTGAGAAGTCAGTGAGCTGTCTTGGAGACATGGTGTGACTTGCCAGAGAGCACCCTGTTCCCTGGGGTGGTGGTTTCTGAATCAGGGGGTTATGGTGGGTTTGGGAAGTTTTTGAGCAGGGTCAGAGTTGTTTTTTTGGGTATTTGGAGCCACACAAACGTGGGATCACAGCACAAGAAAGCGTCTGAACCTCTGCTTACCAGGGTTCTGTTCAAGAAAACTACTGTTAATTTTTACATCTGAAAAATGCTCTGCTGATAGTGCAGCTTTCAAAAGATGTGATCTTAGATGTTAAAGCCTAATGACCTAGTGTCCAAACTTGCTGCCTATTTTCTTCTTAATAATAATACTGTGAAATAATTGTGTTAACAGCCTGTTCCTGCTTTTGCAGCGCTGATACTGTATCAGTAGAATGACCAAGTAAGTCTTGCCTGGGGTTTGGGTTTCTCGTATAAGGACTGATGAGCCAATTTCCAGAAGTGACATATTTGGGGAAATAATGTTGTCTTTGTATTTGGATGACTGGCCCTTGGCACGTTTTGATGTTGATTTGTTGCTAGTGGACCCGGGTCTTTTGGGCAATGAAGAGTTATCCTTGGTCTGTCGGTACTGAATTATTTCACTCTGGCCTGAACAAGGGTTCCTGATGTTGGCAGTCCGATAGCCATGCAAACTAGCCTCACGGGAAGCTCCAGGAAATATAATGGGATTGATTTGAATGGTCAATAGCATAGTTAGTATTAGCATTGTGTTTAACAGTATATTGTTTAAAAGTTCTATTTTCTGCAGGGGAAAAACCAACCAACCAAAACTTTCTTCCTGAGTTACTGGTTTCAGAACGAAGGCTACAGGCTATCTGTAGCGTCAACAAAAAGGGGGAGGAGGCTTTGTAATTTGAGTATCATAGCAAAAAGAAACCAAACAAAAAACAGAAGAAATGCAGCTGAGGGGATTTTTATACAAGCCTCTATTTAATTTTAGTTCCGGGGCTTGGGTTGTGGGTTGTTTTTTTTTTTTTTTAAATTATTTTCAATTTCAAGGACTGTTGAGGAGGGATGAGGAAGAAAGGAGCTATTGTCCCAGTTAGTCACACTGCAGTGTATGGCTGCCTCCTAGCCCTGTTCTTAGCTGTAGCCTGAGGTAACACCTGGTTGGTTTTAGCAGCTAGATGTGTTGAGAAGCTGTCATAATTACTAATTTTATGCTTTTGCTGCATGGTGGTTTCTGTTGGAGACTACGATAAATTTCCCCAACTCTGTTTCCGTGCAGAATCCAAAATGGCATGGAAAGCGCAAGCCTTATGCACAAAAATGACTGTGTCAGTCCCTTCTTTGATTGCCTCTCACTGTATTACAGTGCCATGATTGTAAGTCATGCATAAAGTCAGTGCATTACTTAAAACAGGGCATTCCTTTTGCAATTGCTATTACAATTCCAATATTCAAATACTAAGCCTTCTCTACAGCATTTGAAATAGCTGTGAATAGAGAAATTCTTTCATTAGTTTTACCGGAGAAGTTAAATATTCAGCATGACAGAGGTTTGCTCCCAAGGCTGGAGCTATGTAGGCATTAGGCTGAGGCTTCTTCAACTCTAATCTGTTGTTATTGTTAAACAAAGAGTACAAATGGGTGGGAGAAAGAAAGAAGCAGGAAATGGACCAAAAGAAAGTGAAGAGTGTCTAAAATCAAATGGAGGAAATAACGGACCAGAAGAAATGCAAAAGTAAAAAATACACATTCAAAATAGAAAACTGCATTCACAGAATTTCATCAGGACAAGACTCTGATCCTGGCTTTGATGCAAATGGAGGTGTAACAGTGACTTGAGTAGCAAGCAGCAGCCTGTCCAGTTGGCAGGGGGTGTAAGACAGACCTGCCTCCTCTGTGGAGGCTGTGGGTTCAACCCTGTGTGTTTAGGGCAGGAGGACTGAAAATTGTGTCAAGCCACTAATTGCCCTTTGGG
Source organism: Fulmarus glacialis (assembly GCF_000690835.1). Classification (NCBI taxonomy): domain Eukaryota; kingdom Metazoa; phylum Chordata; class Aves; order Procellariiformes; family Procellariidae; genus Fulmarus; species Fulmarus glacialis. The sequence goes on along the minus strand of NW_009218297.1, from coordinate 25,636 downwards.
AGGCCACTTACAAGGGTGGGTGCAATCTGAATGATTGAGCTGGGTGGGAAGATCAAGGGCTTGGCAAGTTCAAATGTGTGCACTTAGTGCTGATATCCTCAGCCTACATGCTGTACGAATGCACAAATGAAAGGCAGGTGTTTATTTCCCCCCCCAATGTTGTTGTACATTAACTAATGTAAAATTTAATAATAAAATACCATTTCAGCAAAATCATTTCCTTAAACTTGCCATCAAAAAAAGGTGTATTGGAAAAGAGAATTTCCTCTAGGGTGAAATAGAGGACAAACAAACGGAAATGACCACTGTGTATGTAATGGGGAAAAAAATGTACTTGTCATGTGTCTTGAATGTCATTGTAAAGATACTATGAGGTAAGGAAGGGAACCAAACAATGCACACCTTTTATCATGGAAATGAAGTCTAGAAAGGCTTTCAACAAACACCGTTTAGCCAAAATGAGTGGTTGAGTTGTCATCTGCCATAAAAGAAAATCTAATTTGTCCATATGATCCTGTTGGTCCAGGTGAGTGATGAGAGTACTGTTCTTCTAATTGCCTTTGAAGTTCAAAGTGAAAAGAGATCCTTTTTTCCGTTCTGTTCTCTAGCTTGGCTTCTATCGGTAGGGAGGAGACCAGCAGTAATATTTCATTTATCAACTTAACTTCGGTTGAACGAACCCACTCTGATGGTCAGCCATTATAGGCTGCAGTCCTCTTAGAAAAGAAGACTAGAGCAGGATATTTCCCCGCAGTCCCCAGCGGTGTGATGGAGCACTTGCTGTGCATTTCCCAGCTGTGTTTCACAAAGGGCTTTGCTGACCTTTTCTGGAACAGGGAAACTGAGGCAGAGAGGGGCCAGCTCGTCGCAGCAAGGGCGTCAGGCCCCAGAGTGTCAGGGCTCGTTCCAGCCCCACGCCTGGACCCCACGGCCTGGCCGGGCTCCCCAGGGAGAGCCGAATGCCCCTGCCCTGCTGTTTCGTGCTGCTGGGGCATGGAGATGGGTGCTGTCTGGCTGGAGATTGCTCGCACTCAGGCAGGGTGGATCCCAGTAAGGCAAAACTGGAACGATTTTGGTCTCTGACACTATTACATGTGGCGTAATGGGCTTGTCCTGGATTTACCCCAGGAGAAATGCCATTTTGCATTGGGTGACATGCGCTCTCAGATTGGCCGCTGGTGGTAAGTGAAGAGGCACGGTAAATCTCTGTGTCGTCAGGCTGTCTGGCTGCATTGCAGGGGAATCACAGTACTTCAAGCGGTGCTAATGCTCTCCCTCCATGCCCCAGCAGCTGGCTTTGGAGTTCCCACCCTTAGGAGGCATTCCAAGAAAGGGAAGGTCCCTCCATGTTCTCCCACCTATGCCTGCACCAAGCCATACGTCTCGGGTCACAGCTTTACGCTCACCAAACTTGCTCTCTAACGAAAATAAAGCCCAAAGCATGTAAACCCAAAGGGGCACGATCAAGCTGAATTTCAGTCACAGATGAAACACTGGGAAAAAGACATGCTATTTAGAGTGGAGGATGTCATGGCTGGTCATACACCTAGCCCACACAATTTGGTCCTGGTTCACAATGGCCTCAGGTTGCTCTTCCAGGTCTCTAAATTTTGCTCTTGACCAGATCACCTGTTGATGTAAGTGGAGCTGGTATTATTTAAGCATGTCTATTTGCATTAGATTTGTATTAGATCCCTCAGATCTAATACTTGTGCCGGCATTCATGCTGAAGGTAGCTTTCTTGGCTTGAATATTTGTTATTAGTTACCCCTCCTTTAGTAATCAAGGTAGAATTTAGTAGCTTGTCTTTGGAAGATAATGCTAATGTGTGTGAAATGTTTGTTAGTGGTTTGTGTGCAATATGTTGTGCAAAGAACCGACCTGCAGACTATTGGTATCCCCTCGTAACGTCTTTACTTGAGTCCTGTTAACCACTTTAAATACAAAGATGTTGACGTACTTTTAATGCCATGTTAGTGCTTACTTGGGCAACCAGTTAAGTGCATTATTTAAATTCAGTAACATACTGACAAGATTAAATTCTGGACACTGGCATTGTTATCTGGGCAAAACACGCCAATAGGCTACAGGGCTGGCCTCCTGAATGAGTTAATTTTTATTCTCCTCTATGTTACATTTTAGTTATCATGGAAAAAGAAGATGGCTCAACAGTGTCAGCTCTGGATAGTACACGTTTGCAGGTTTGTGCATTTCCGTGAATATGTGATGGCACTTTCCCGTTCTGTCAGTGATAGATCCTAATGCCTCCTGTCACGTACCAGCTTCACCATTCTCTGTTTGACATCCTCAGCATCTTTTGTCTAATTCAGTTTTTTTCAGTTATACTTTCATTTCTAGATGTTGTTTGAAAAAATATGTGGTGGCACATGGTCTCTACAAGCGAGTAGTGGTGCTCATGAACCTGCTGGTATTTGCCCAAGTTGCTGCAGCAGTGTCTTGAATTTTTTTGAATGACTTCTGGTGTATACGAAAGTAAAAGTATCTGAAATAGCTTAAGGGACTTTGACTTCAGTGCTCATTTCTCATTGACAAACACTAATTATTTAGCAACATGAATCAGATCTTGGGAGGCTTTTTTTAGGATCAGTTCCCATGTCTTCTTTCCTGAGCCGTGATTCAATCATAGTGAGAAAGGCAGTCTCAATAAATGATTGGGCAAGCGTGTGTGCTCTGCTACCAAAGATTTACCACATAAATCTGAGACTTACTCTGCAAAGACTTAGGAACAGGTTTGTTACCCGTCTTGGAAAAACTGCTGCATTTGAAACAAGGCCTCTCCCTGGGCTTCTGCACAGCTGCACTTCAGCCCTGGTTGACTGTGTCCTGGCTTTTAAGCTGTTTTTCTGTCTCCCCATTTTTTCTTACTGCAATCTACGTGATTGCCTTGAAATGCTCTTGTGAAGGTCATTTTGCTAGGGCATTTTGCCATTCTGAAATAGCCTCACTTGTTCTCTAAAATTACAAGTATTGGTAAAATACCAGCTTGGTACAGCCTAAACACTAAGGCAAGCTGATACTTGCCAGACTCAGAGAGATGTACTTCAAGGGTGGAAACAATGGCCTTTACACTAAATAACTTAATTTTTATGACTGCAACAAATTTGACTTTTTCAAATAGCTTAAAATCAAGACCAGCTTTGTAAAGGTGAGCAAAATTGAAAATTATGTGAATAAGAATGCTGATACTTTTTCTGGAGGGAAAAAAAAAAGTTGTTTAGACTTATGGCTGCCATTTCTCAATAGGGTTAAATTGCAGATCCCTTGTCCTCAACTTGCTCATAAACCACCTTTGATGAAATTAATAGCAGATTGAAGTGGGAGGAAGGAGAAAAAACTAAGAAAAAAGCCTTAGCAGCATTCATGGGGCTGGAGAATTCCTGCATAGCCCCGTGACCACCTGATACTCTCAGGGCTCCTCTTCTCCCGGGGATGTTTTGTGGCCTGGCTTCAAGTGTGTCCGCTTTCCTGTCTGAAAAATACTGATGGGTCTAATTTTTTATTGGTTAAAATCTTTGTGGGTATTACCTGGACTTGCAGAGAGGATAACAACCCCCTTCTGCCTGCTCTGACCCTGTGAGCCTTCAGAAAGCCTCAGCAGGGCGAGGGGTCCTGAAAACCCTGTGCTAGAGAGAGAGCTGCTGTAAACTGTACTGTTCAGGTTAATGAAAGGAGAGAGATGACAGGTTTGCCTTAGGCTTGGGGCATTGGAGACCCAATTCGTTTTGATGGGACTTGTTGGTGTCTAACACCTGTAAAAATAAGCTTCTAGCATTGTGCTACGGGTAAGAAGGTTACTGTGGTTTTGAATCTTGGTGCTGTCTGTTTTGTCTCAAATGAGGTGCATGGAGAATTACAGAAATTGTTACTCTGGGGGATAAAAGCATTACTTTTGATATTTTCTGCTAGTTCTGTTGCCAAAGGGATGATGATGAGGCTAATTTTTAACTCATCAGTTGAAATGGTTAATTAATTTGTTGTTTCTGCCCTTGTGCTCATCAGTAGCTGTGCAGTTACCGCTGTCTCTCCCCAGATGCTGTTCGGTGTACTCTCGCCTGTTCAGAGTGTGTGTGTGTGTGTCAAAGGGGGCACTCGGTATCCAGCGATTGTGCCTTCTGTTAACAAGAACAAACTGGACATAGATCTTTTCTAGCACTCAGTGGCGAAAGTCAGTAGAGAAAGGTTTTACACTAACAGAGAGGTAAAATAAAAACAAGAGTACCCATTTCCACAGATGCACAGTCTGTTACCTTGTTTGTTTATTCCTCCAAACAATTGACTCTCATTTTGGACAACTGGTGATGACTCTTCTTCTTTTAGCTTTTAACTTCTCTGTGGTTGGGTTAGTCCTGGCTGACACCTGTATAAAGAGCTTAGACCCTCCCCTTATGCTGGGTGGGGTAGGAGATGATATCATTGATTCCTCTTTTGGTGTTGGGAGGAGACTGTGAGTGAAGGAGTAATTCTTGTCCCGTGAAACGACGGTCCTGGTATCTAGTTGGGTGCGTCTCAGAGGTAAGGCGGTAGCTGGCAGCCGTTGGTTTGTAGAGAATGTCCCAGGCTGTCTGTAATTTCCTGCTCGCTGGGATCACCTCCCGCTCTGTAACCCACACCCCTATGCTTGTTCGTTATGGTTTTGGCCACTTTGGAGAAACGCCTTGCTTTGCTGTATCTAGTGCTATCGTTTGACACTACAGCTCTCTTAATACAACAAATCCATCCAGGTATGAGTATGCTTAAGGCCAGAGAGTTGCACCGATGCTGAATGTGACCTGTGATGTTTACAGTAGGTGCCAGAAATGTTTATTCTAAGGTATATTAAGCTTCAGGGGAAATGGCCTGTTTTAAATCAGCATCTGTGTTTCTGTTACTGCCGTATGTACGGGCTCACAGTGTTAACTCGGGGTTGGATAGTCCCCAGAAATGTGATAATGATTTTGAGTTTCACCCCCTCCTGTATTCCCTGCAAAAACATCTTTTAATCTTGTGCTGTGCCAGGGTCCTGAGAGAATCTGATAGCAGCCACTGGTGAAGTGAGCAGATGAATACAGAGGGCTCTTGTGCTGAGTGCTGTTGTTTTTGATGTTGGAGGCTTTCAGCAGCCTTCAGGAATTCAGAGGTTTTATTTTAAATCAGGATTTCTATTAATCTTTCAGTTAATTTCCCTGTTCTTGCATAACTTCACAGGTTGCAGAAAGATTCTGGAACAGTAATACTGCTTATATCCATTTTATATTGAAATACATCATGATAGGCTCTGAAAAGTGTGCAACAGAAGTTGCCAAACAATCTCTATTTTGTTATACAGAAAGTATGATAATTTTGAATGGTATGAAGTTTTAATAGGCATTAAATCTTTGTAAAATGTCCAGCATAACTCTTCTGTGTCTGCAATGCATAAGTAATTAAGCCATGTCAAAGTCAAGCAAGCACAAATCCCCTTTATACCATACTGTGCCATCTGTCTAATCTATCTGTGTCAAATATGGCTTGTTTGGGTCTGTCCTTCTACAGTCTGTTTTGGATAGATTAAATTAAAATTTCTGGTCAATGAATATTTTTCCTTTGATGTTTGTAACTCAGGTAATAAACATGTTTTTCGTGCTGGTTTTGTAACCTGTTTGGTAAACAAGAATGTGGTAGTCAGCACAAATATCTTTTTGTCATGGTTGGCCAGAGTGTTTTTACAGCTACAGCACCTTTTCAGCAGTTACTGAGTACAGTATTAATGCGAAATATCTGAATGAACGGATTGTACTTCAGGCACTTGCAGGGTAACAAGCATCAAAATGGATAGTGTAGATTCATCTATTGCCTAGAGCTTGTTTTCTGTTGATCCACTGCTAACCTGGAAAGGCTCCATTCTGTTTGCCTGGAACTTGCATTAGTTTTGTGGAATGTCAGAAATGAATATTTGAAAGAGCTTACTGTTTCATTTCTATTTTATTTTGCCAGTCTGTGTGAGCTGTAAGCTGTCCCTTCTAAATGCTGGAGGAGTGCAAGTAATAGTATTGCAGTATGACAAAAATAAACCCTGAATTTTGCAGGTAACCTTTTCTTTTGACATCTTTCCAAAAGCAAACTGATGCAGTGACATACATCCTTGTGGATTACAAAGGATGCTAATGTGACTGTTGCTCTACTGGCAGCTCCTGTTCCAGCAAAGCAAGCTCCAGTTCGTGCAATGCTGGTTCTGTGTGCTGTGGGCATTAACGTGTGGTTGCATAAATACCACGCTGTGGCATTGTCTGATGATTTGCATCTACCTCCATCTTCTGTACATAGATGTGACTGGCTTTTAGCCAGAGAATAGTGAAACTCAGGATTTAGAAATCCTGTGCCTGCTGAGGGCTGTCCAGGGGAGAGCCAAACCTCCCCGCACTGGCAGGCTGCTCCTGCCGCCGCAGTGGGTTGCAGCCCCTGCCCTTGAGCAGTGCAGGGTAGCCCACAGGAGGGATGCTCAGGAGCTCAGGGTGGGAGCGTGACTCATGCATCTACGTGACTCGCAACTTGTGTTGGCAAACTATCAGCTTTGCACCCCAGCTTTGCTCCTGCGCCACATCTGCATTGCCTACAAGTGTCTGCACACCCAGCCTCCGTTTTGGTGTGTGCCAGCTCACTCCTACGGCTTGGGAACTTGAGTTTTGTCTCCGGGGCTATTATTAAAGGCAGCATAGATACAGCCTGCGTTCATCATTACCCGCACAAGAGAACCAGATTGCAGAGTTTTTCCTGAGATGCCTGTTTGGAAAAAGAAGCCAGGGACAATCTAAAAATTCTGCATTTTTACGTACTCAGTCCCATGATTGCGCTCTACATCTCACCACCTTCCCCTAGCCTCACTTAAATTCTTTTTTTTTTTTTTTTTTTTTTTACCTTCACTTGCATGTGCTTTATGCAGAGAGATTCCTGCTCTCAAGACAGCTGAGCCTCATGTACAGTGCCATGCCGAAGGGAAAGCAAACTCCAGTCATTCAGGAATTAAAATGGCTGAATCATTGTGTGGTGAGGCAGTGTGTTAAGATGGAGTCTACCAAGCAGATCATTCTAGAAATAGGAGGGGGCAATTTTGCTGTCACAGTTGAAATTATGAGGCCTCTTTCTGTATGTTGTGTTGACATTGATGCCATCACTAATAGAAATGTTTTATATAAAATTCCACCTTCAGTGCTTCATTCTGTCCAGCTGGAATACCAGGTGTTGCACAAATACAAACTAACAGCAGGATCCTTAGGAAAAGAAAGGGCTAAGCAATGATTGTAGGTCTGTTTTAACCTCTTGCTGCTGGAGGGTAGTATAATTGAAAAGCTAACATAGTGTAATCCTGAGGTTTATATTAAAGCTTCTTACTAGCACATCATCCATTTCAAAACACTGCCATTAACATACTCATTTTGAGAAATGTACTGATCCAAACGTTTTCTGGTTTTACTATTCCAAATAAGGATGCTTCAATTACTGTTGACCTGATTTGAATATGGGCTTGACTGATTTCATTTAAAATATTGATTGCAGTGCATTGGGTTGGTCATGTTTTTGCTTTATTCCTGTAACAGCTACCATCCTCACTCAAATCTGTGAGTTTAGATCTCATTTTCTCCATGATGCCCAGAGAAAGAGAGCTTTAACACGTGCATTGGGAGGAGGGATTTTGCCCACTTCAGGATCTCAGGGTGCGTCCTGTTCATTCCCAGCTGAAACCAGGACATGGTGGTTTAGGTGGCGTGCTGTTAATGAGAGGGGCTCGCTGTTTTGTTTGGGATTGCAGCATATTGAGCACGCTGCACTGCACGTGAGTAACAGTTGGCCCTATTGCTGCATCACCCTGTATTTCTGTGTTTACTGCACGCAGACATTTTAGTTGTGCCAGGGAAGGATAAATTGCACTGCTTTTTAATACGGTTTGAAATTCCAAATTGGTAACAAAATGCATAGATTGTCTAAGACTTTATGCACGCTACATTTTCAGGCCAGCCATGTGAAAGTCATTCTGTATTTGAGATTTTTCTCTGGGAGCTGCAGGTGCCCCTGAGCATCTGGTTCTGTGTCTGTCTGCCCGTCTTCCGCCTGTTCCCATCCTTCCCGTCACAAAGGGATGCAGGATCCACCTGGTCTTTTCAGTTAAAACACTCCTTGCACTTTTATGTACTGTTTCTCGATTTTACTGTTGGTAGTGGACTCTTGCAGGCTGCATCGTGGGTGGAGGGCCACTGAGAAAATGGTAGTCAGGGCTCCAGGAGACATCTGGGAACATTACAAGCAGCAACGCCAGCACAACTTGTGAGGTCTCTGGAAGCCTACAGTAGTGTTGCACTTTCACTAATGAACTGTTATGCTGCAGTTCTGGTAATGAGGAGAGTTGGGTTTTCTCCAGATGCATGCAAGCTACAACTGTAACATGAAAGCACAGCTGGTTGGGTAGCAGGGAGAGTAAGATGATTTGATCACAAATAATTGTTCCATTTTTAAAAATGCCAAATGACAGTGAATGTCATTAGAAAACAAGTGACGGGGTGGATCTGTACAATATGTTAAAATATATTCCTAGTAGGACTAATAGAATGAGTCCCACTGCCTTTAAAACTGTAAAACCAGTGGCAGTTTTTAATCCTTCAAAAAAGAACTTTTCTGTGTTTGTGTTTTTTTGGTTTTTTTCCTTCTCTGTACTCTTATGTGGCAATGCTTTTAAAGCTTTAAGTTTTTATTTTTGCCTTGAAAGTGAAACAATGCTCAGGATTTCCCTCGGGAAACAAAGCTTTTAGAGCCTGAAAAGACCGCAGAGAGCATTCTCCTCTGGAGGTTTTTCTTCACCCAAGATGGCTGTCTAGAGTGATCTGTAGGAGAAACAAAAAGCAAGAAGATCTGGAGAGCTGCCAAGCATTTAAAAGGACTGTGTAGTAAACAGTCATTAGGTGGAAAATGATCAGGATTAGCACTTTCTAAATTGCTTCAGGGCTGTATGGTTTTTTTACTGTAAATCTGCAGGTGTAAATCTTAAATATGTGAGAATCTTAGCTTTTACTTTTAAAATATAAATAAGGTTCTACCATTTGTCTGCAAGCATTCCTTCATGACCGTATCACCCTGGCATACTTAAAAGATGCAGAGAAAAATGAAAAACACCTGCTATTGTTATTTTCTAAACAATTCCAGAGCCTGGTTCTTTTTTTTTTTTTTTTTTTTTGATTATGTGAGAGGCAATACTGCTCTTTTACATGATAATTCATAAAATTGCATTTGCAATGTCAAACTCTATACTCAGATGCTTTGTCTGAGTTACTACCTCCGTTATCTCAGGTAGGTATAGCTATTTTAAACATGAATGTGATTGCTTACCTTGAGTACAGTGAGCTGTACTCTGGAAGCATTTGCTTTCCACTCATCAGACTTTTATTTCTGCCTTGTAACTAGCCAGATTCTGCATCTCCCTGCTGGTATCTTTGGGATATAACCCTTCCTCAGGGTTAATATTTAGTATCCATGTTGATTTTTTTTGTTTCTCACCATTAATTCAAGCAAATGGTGTGATGATTGTCTTGTTCTGGATAGGCCCGAAGCTGTTGCCCTAAGCAACAAGAAATAGTCTGGGATTCTTTCTTTCCTCGGTTAATCACATCTATCTCGGGGCAGCCAAGGGATAGAAATTGGTTTATTGTGGCTGAGCGCTCTGTACTGCCCACAAACTGGCTGTACATTATTCTTTGTACATAATTTTTTATTCTTATTGCAGGTACATGAAATACAATAATATTGACATAAGGCCCAATCTGTTCAGTATCCAAGGCAAGTGATCAATGGCACGTGAAGGATGTCTCTTTCAGTTTCTTTCTTCCTGCATGGGAATTGCTTCATATATTTCCATAACCCACGACAATTAAAGGTGCTAAGGTCTTCTGAATTTCAGGGAAAAGGTGGAGGTTTTCCGTAGCAAGCCCTGAATGCAGGGAGCATGAATCAAGAAACCAGAGCTATAGTCAAGGTGAATACTGCTAGCCAGCAGCATTTTTGTCCCTGGAGGCAGTTGGTGAGGTTCAAATCTGATGATAAAAGCAAAATCAAACCCAACCAAACCAACCGCCACCTCCTGGATAAATTAATGTCATTCTACTGTCGCACTTAAAGTTGGAATTTAGAGCAAATTTGGGCGATCTGTGCAGATGCTGAGGGAAACAGCACAGTTTCTCCAGAGTTTCTGAGCCATGTAGTAAAGCAGCAAAACATCAAACTTTGAAAGAAACAAATAAAATTGCACTGGCTGAGGATTTCAGGCCATCAGTCCATCTGTTGGAAGCAGTAGAAGGCAGCTCAAAAACTCTTCAAGGAATGGAGTCAGCATGTAGTGGAAGTGTTTCCTCACTTGATTTATTCACATAGAAAGTGGAGAGAATGGGTAGTCATTTTCTGACACAGCAAACATTGGCTTGCCGTCCATTTCATGATGTAAAATGGAACATCTGTACTTGTCATTTCTTAACGTTTCTTTTTGCCATCTGAATTCCCTGTGGTAGAAAGGGAAGTGGACAGACCCCACCAGCGTGCTGTCTTCAATGTCTCTTTACCCACATTTAGTGTAGAGATGGATGGCTGTACATGGCATCAGGGCATCTGTCACACCAGCCAGTTGGTGAACAGGGGGAAACCCTGCAGTTGTTTACATATTTATTGTGTAAATATGGATTTTTTTTTTATTATTATTTACTTTTTTTGAACCAAAAGTACAATTGTGATTGACAAAGTCTATTTCAGAGCTGTAGGAAAAACTTAATCTCCGTAGACCTTTTTCTAACCCTCCAAATTTACCAGATCTACTTTTTTTCAGATGGAACTGAATGTCTAAATCTGTAATGAGGTCATGACCTTCATACAGTCTCTGTTCTGTAAGCCACATCATCGGAAAGGATGAAATCATTTTTCAGGAAGAGTTTATCAGCGGCTGTGGTCTGTGGGAAAGGTGAAAGCAAATGTCAGGTTATCCAACCAAGTCACAGTGTGCTTCAGGCAAGGAGAGGAGGGAGCCTTCTTGCTTGACGGTGCTGTAGCAGAAATGTCAGCGGTCACATGCATTGGTTTGCAGAAATGCAACCTTTTTTGGTGGTTTATCCTCTTTTGTAAATTCTTGGGAAAACAACCAAGTGAACGTACCTTGTTTTGCCATTTTATGCTGGTGGAAAGAAAGCACTCATGATGTAATTTGAAATGGCAAAACCATTATATGTCAGTTACGAAAAGTGCCAGTGATTTTCTTGTGTTTTTACTTTCATAGTATTTGCTGTCAGCTGCAGTACTGCACATTCCAGATATTTTGTAGAATAAATTTAATGAACCAAGGTTCAGAAATCTGGCTGGGACTGGGTTACTTTTGTAGGCAGCTAAACCTGAGTATTAGCCTCTGTGAGGTTTGGGCATCTGTATAATACTGGGGAAGGAACGGTCCCCCAAGACGTTGAGCAGATGTTGTTTGCCAGTAAATAGAGGGGGGGGGGAAGAAAAGGTGAAAATGATTAGGTATTTAGGACAGTGTCTTTGGGATGATGAGATATTTTATCATGAGCTCTAAATGCTGGGGATTTGGCATGATGTGTCAGGTTTAGTTTTTGGGACATGAAGTAGGAATGAAATAGTCTGATTGCATTCGAAAGTTGCCAGAAAATGAAAACAACAGCCAAGATCGTATTTGAATATGAAATGAATATAAAGTGGCATTTGCGGAACTATGAAGAGAGATTGTTATTGAGAGGAGACAAGTGGACATCAAAAGTTACTGGTTTTTGAAGGAGGAATTCTAGAATATTCTTCAAGGATAGCACGCATAGTTATCTTATTAAAAACTCAGAAAGCAAACAGGTGATAGAAACAATATGTAAGATACTGTCCAGTGGATAGAGCTTCATAAATCTTCAGCATCTGTACCCAATTATTTAGCTTCTCTGGATATTTTTTTTTCCCTGTAGTGCACATTTCTCACTATGAACTAATAGTACATAATAATAAAATCTTGGGTGTTTGCCAGCACAAACAGGGTTTTGGCTAACTTTTAGAGTGTTTGTGGAAGTAGAAAAGCAATGCAGCTGTTGGGTTGGGTATGTGCCAACTGAGGATCTATTTCCCAGACAAAAAACTCAAATCAGAATGAAATAATAATCAGATATTTTACATATCATTGCTTTATGCTGTTTTTTCTTCAGCTTCTGCTGCTGACTCTGTGGGATTTGTAGGCAGGTTTGGGGCTTTGCGCCTGGTAACCGGTTGAAACTGAGTAAATGCAGAAGAAATACAGTGTATTTGCTTGTGTTTTTTTCCTGAGTGCTTCACAAGATGGGGTTTGAGACCTTGGTGTGAAAATACTTTGTACAATAGTGCTGTTTGCCTGTGAGGTCAATGCAAAGAACCATGAAGCTCTTGGACCGGATTATTGTTATTTTTTCTATGTTGCTGCAAAGCTGTTTCCATTCCCTGGGTATACAACGCTAGCAAAGCTGCTGTATGCAAATGAAGCCATATTTACATGTTGCCAGAAGCTGTTTATAACGAAGTGCCAATAACAATAGTTAGATATTTTGGAAGAGCTAAATGTCATTGGTTTGTTTATTTGCCTGTTTTACTTGGAGTGTTTAGAACTGTAAATAACGTGCACCTCGGAGGAAAGTACCTGTTCCTCTGGGCGCTTCTCGGCGCACCAGCGTGCCTGGCCCCAGGGAGCAGAGGGTGCTGGGGAGCCCTTCTCCTGGCTCCAGCGCCTGGAAAACATCTTTAGCCAGTTGTGTAGCCAAGGTCCGGGCTTGCTGGGGTCAGCTGGGGCAGAGCTGGCCGGGTGTCGTGTCACTGCAGCTGCAGCTTGGCTGCCCTGGGTGCCGCTTCCTTGGCTGGAGGAGCTGCACTCGCTGGGAGTAGCATCTTGGGGGTAGCAAGACTGTGGCTAACACGAAGCCAGGGCCTTGCAGAGTCCTTCACGCTCGCATGGGCAAAAATAGATTGTAGTGTCTGAGACTGATGAGATGTTTCAAGTAAAACTTTGTTGTTTTCATCTGGTGTGACTCCACTGCTTTTTTCGGAGTTATTTACTAGACTTGTCTCATGCTGTTCGTAAGTACAAGTACTGCTGTGAAGTTTTGGGGAAGAATATTGTGCCGGTCCTTCTAAAGCAGCCGAGGCAACTTAGGTAATTGCAGGAGTGCCAGCCCTTTTCACAGAAAGTGCAGAAGCGTACAAGATGGTGCTCTATTAGCAAGCTGACATGAGAAATCTGGAAAGAGTCATCACTATATCATACATAAAATGATAAATATTTCTATCTTGCATGAAGCAGTGTATAAGGATATGCACTAAAATATCTAAAAAAAAGAACAAACCCAAAAAAACCAAACACAAAACCCAAACAAAAACAAAAAAACCTAACCATAGTTGAAACATCAAAGGACCAAGATAATGACCCAGGTTATTTAAGATGTAGCTTTTCTGGGCTTTTGCTCCACATCCATCATCTTATTTCCCAGGGTTTTAAATTCTGGCCTGCGTGCTTTTTCCTCCCAGGATGCATCTCAAATTGTTTGGTCACAAATACCCTGAATAACAAATTGACTTAATTTAGATGGCATTAAGGCTCTTTAACCCATTTCAAAGGGCAGGGATGCACTGAAGACCTACAGGCATGCATTTGAATTAAGGCAATAATGATATATATTTCTTTTCCTTGCCTGAAAACGCCTGACTATTTTATCTATGCATCAGATGAAAGTTTAAGGGGAAAGGTTTCTGTTAGTCTTGTTGGGGAGTTGGCCAAAAAAATGTCAAGAATGTAGAAAGGAATTAACAGCTGGTGTCCATTTAAAACTTCAATGTGGGCAAATGCAGGCAGTATGCTGTTTTACCTGTCGTCTTCCTCTGGTTAGTACCCACTAACCCACTAAAGGTTAGTTTAGAAGTGAGGAGACCAGTTTGGATGTGGTGCTTTTACTTCTTCTGCCAAGAGGCTAATGAGCGGATGATGTGCGTTTTGTTTCCTCTGGGGAGGATGAGACACATTTCCTCCTCTTTGGGAACCAGCAGCTCAAGCTGTGTTTGGTTACTTGAACCAGAAATCTTGTTGGCCTGGTAGAATTATGCTGTACACTATCTAACCTGATGCTTTAGTTGTATGACTGCTGACATTTTCCTCTCTTACTGGGGAAGGATCATTTTTCAGATAGCTTTCAGCCACGTTTCTGGTTTTGCATAGTCAAAAATATGCACGTGCACAAAGAGGACCTCATCTCTTGGAGGGGAAATGACTGCGGAGTTTTGAAATGGAGTCCTATGCTCAGGGCCGCAACAGCTGCAGGCGTCGGGTTTGTGCTCGCTGGGCTTTGTGCGTACACGTCAGCGCTTGCGCCTGCGAGGTTTACGCCAGTGAAAACGTGATACTGCTGAAGCAGACACACGCGTGTGGCCGGCACGCTCCCTCCTTCTGTAAGGCCTTGCTGGGGGCACCTGTCATCCCGGTATCTCGGTGTAAAAAATTGTACGCTCGTTGTAAAGAGAGGAGGAGAAATCATGGACTCAAAGAGAAATACGTTAAAGATTATGCAGTAGTCCGATACTTTCCCACTGAAGAGGGGCAGAGGATGTCGTCACTTCAGACGCTTCATGTGCAGATGCGCCGGGGCAGTGCCATTCCTTCTCAGCTCATCAGTGATGGGTGCACTGACCACCCTGCATTGAAACTTGCAGTTTGTGCTAATTTGCAGAACAATTTTTAACATGCGTGTTTTCAAGCGGAGGATTTAATATCAAACTGCTCTGCTCTATTTCTCAGTTCACTTTCCAAAGATTTCTGAATTCAGAGAAATGCTGGCATTCCCTACCAACAGTTAAGTACTGTCTTGACATAATCTCACCAAAGCAAAAGTTGTCCCATTCTGTTAGTAATTCTGGTTTTGTTTTCATTAAAGAAATAACAGCTAGAATACATATGGTCCCTATAACATACTCCAGTGCTGCACTAAGTTTGGCCATCGAGAGGGAAAGCTTTGCATGATCTTGGCTGTGACTTGGGTTTCAACATCTGAAGGAAATGCTCGTTCTGGAGCTGTGTTTGATGAGCCTCCTCTGGGACCGCCACACTGTCCAAAACCAAATTCTTTACTAGGCCAGTTCTTTGTCCAGACCTCCCTGAGCTGATTAAGCATCTCTGGTTAAAGCAGAGCTGGCTCAGCTGGAGAGGTCTTGGGAATCTCTGGTACCCGGACCAAGTGCCGGTATGGGAGCAGATAGATCACCTCGGCGTTGCCATGGAGTAACTAGTGCTGTCTTACATCTCTTCTTAATGAGAGTCTCTGCGTATTTGGACTTGGGGTTGCTCCGCTGTGGGTTGGTGCTGGAGCTTAGTGTGCTGCTGAAACCAGTTGTTGCTTCAACTGTGTTGCCTGCTGTTGCCTTATGAAGTGTGTTAGCAGATCTTTCCCCGTTCCCACCCCCGGAATCTGGTTTTTGTTGTTTGTTTGTTTGTTTGCTAATTCAAAACCTGCTGACTGTGTAGCAGGTTATTTCTTCCAGGCTGGTCCTTTAAATTGCTTCCATGCTCTGCCTGCCTGGCTGTGAAATACCGCTAATAAACAAAGCCCAGAACAAAAGCCTACACAACAAAACATCCTTTTCTCCCTAGGCCTCTCCCTGGGTGCGGTTTCCCACTGCTGCTCTGCAGTTTGGGGGCAGAGCCAAACCAGCTCCGTCTCATTCTTCCTGCCCTGGAGGTTGTCATCAGGCCGTCTCCCCCGACCCGCACCTCCAAGGAGGGAGGCGGTGGCTGGTACACAGTCTGTCTTTCCTGAATTTCTCCTCCTTGGCCGAGAGTGATGGACCCTTTCCCTGCCCGAAAATAAAAACCTCCAACGCAGAGGAGGTTTGTCTAGGTGTAAAGCAGTATATCTTGAGATTATTCGCTGTTTTTGTGTCCTCTCCCTCGTAGACACACCTGGATTGCCAGAGCCGTGAGCGTGCTCAGCTTCCCACGGCTGCATCTTGTTCTGGCTGCGCCTCAGCTCAGCGTTGTGGCATGGCCCAGGTGGGCATCGCATCCTCCTCCATGTGGGAGGGAAACCGGGAGCTCACGGGGATCCAGGGAAAGGAAAATGGCGCAGAGCCTGGGCAGCGCCTCTGGTTCGCTCCTGCTCATCTACAGGTTGAATGTATGTTGACTGGGCCGGGACCTGTGCATTGCCCTGTTTCTCCCCAGCAAGTAAGCCTGGACATACATCTAGATCTCCGAGTGTGGTAGCCAGGTCCTATAGACTTCTTTCTTTCTCTAGCTTGAAGCAGCTGTTATACCCTGTTACGTTCTCATTTTGTTCCAGTTTATCAAACATGTCTCAGTGCTTGAAGTGTTACTTTGGTCAAAAAGTAATTCTTGCTGCACCCCTTTTTTGTTCTGTGCGTGTTAGCTGTACAGCGTTCCAGCAGCTGGGCAACAGCACTGGGAAATAGCGTTTTGTATTCTCTGTACAGATTGTATCCTTGGTCCGTGCTCCTGGCCTCCAGTGGTTCCAGTCACAAAGTCAACTATCCACATTTATTAACTGTCAAAGAAGTTGGAAGATACATTAATAACAAGGCTAGGAAAGGGTGGGGTATGGAAATGGAGACGGAAAATAGAAGTGCAAGAGAGACAGCAGTTGGCTGGCCGAATCCTCAGGCCTGTTTACTTGGCAGCCCTCCTCCTGTAAGGAGGTTGCAGCTATCGCATCTCAGGTTCCCGGAGAGAGACCGCAGAGGAGGAATTTGCTCACAGATGTAAATGCGTTGATCCACTGTAGCCAGCTTTCAGTTAGGTTTTACATTCACACATTGCGAATGTCCTCTCGCTGCGAATGTCCTCTCGCTGCGAATGTAGTTCATGGCTGTTGCTTCTGTGTAAGACCCTCTCGGTAGGAGTGAGAAGTGAGGCAGAAAACTTCGGTTCTGGCTTTATGATTGATGAAGACACATTGCACAGCATCTCTAGACCCTCTCCCATCCTCAGAAACTTGGCTGTGGCTCTCTTCATTCGAATTAATGTAATGGGTGTAAACTTCTATCTGTAAATTACATGGTCACACATAGGCCATCAGAGCATTTATTGAACCATCAAGTGACTTCTGAGTTTTACATTTTTCCTAAGGAATATTTCATTTGAGGTTACGGACTAGCTAGACTTCAGCCGGTGCTGATTCCGTGATGCCTCTCAGCAGCTTGCGATGGGCTGGGTACCGCCTGGCACTGCCAGTTTGCTGGAGCACTAGTTCTGGAGCACTATCAAAATAAACAGTGACGTCGCCGAGGGCATTCAGGTTGTCTGGGGATTCCTGCCAAGTTAGGGTCATGGCTGGGGTCAAGATGTTAAGGTTTTTCTGCTGTTCTCCGAGCACAGACGGTGATGCCTTCATCCAAAGAAGAACCAAATGTCTGACAGACTTCAGGCAGCGGGAGCGTCTCTGTTTTCAGTCATTGACTGACACACAGCTGGTTTCCAAAGCTTGGTGCTCTGTTTCTCGTAAGCTGGGTTATGAGGGAGTAGCGACCAGAAAATGGGAAACTTCTCCGCAAGGGTAACTGGTTTGCATTGGAACTCTGCTCTGCATGAGCACTTGAAAAATACTCAGAAAGAGTTTTTATTTTGTTCCACTGAAGAAAAAGGTAAATACCACTGTAGACAATTGCCCTATATTTTCACATTCTTTTGGTGAAGGTCAACCCACAGATAGCTTCTAGAACATGGTAATACTAAATATTGTCCTTTAAATTCTCAGTGACTCTGGAAGGAATTTTTTTGGTAGTTTCTTTGGAAGCCTGTTGATGATTATTGAAATACGTCAGCCTTCCTTCCTGCCAGATCATGAGGCAAGATGTCCCAGGTGTCCTCCACCAGCTTAAAGACACAGCATATTAATCCACGAGTTCTTCCAGCTGGCTTCTTTAGAGGTGTTTGGAAGGCGCACCTTTGCCTTGCTCCATGATCAGGATTGAGAAGGGTCAAATGCAGAAGCTTTTAATAACATTACAAGGTGGTTTGAAATCTGAGTGCTCCTTTGAAACAAGGTCCCATCTCCATGGCACGTCTCTGTAAAAACCTACAGGGCTAGGTGTCCATTCATAAATACAGAGACAGCCATATTTTCCCTTCCTTGTCTCTTCTGTCGTAACTGTGAAATACCTGAATTGTGCTAAAGCTAAAGTGTGTATCAGAATAAATGTTTTCTTGACAGTGAGAGCCTGTGTAAGAAAGGTCCTTCCTGTAATTCCAGGAGGGACTGAGCTGACCTGGAGCCTTTTCGATTTCAACTCAGTTGATTTCTTCTTGTTGATTTCATTCTGCTTACAACTATGAGCATCCTTTGTGGTAGATATGGCGAACATATTGTTAATCCAACGTACTCATATTTTTAATCACTTTATATTAACTTATCACCATCAGAAGTTTTTGCTATTGTGTTATTTTATTTATTGAAAAGTTCAGGCAATTCCATGGACAAAATTTTCTCTATAAATGTTTTATAATAAAATAAATACGTGGGCTGTAAAAGTTGAAGGGCTTTTGGCCTGCTGACGATCGTGTTCCTCAGAAAAAGTATTGGCATGACAACTGTTAATTGCAGATGACCCCACAGATCAGTGCGCACAGGTGCACAAGCACGTATTACTTGTCTTGTAAAGCCCTAACAACATTCAGGATGCTATTCCAGTCACTGTCCAGAATATAGGCCCTGATTTTGCTGCTCACTTTTCAGTTTCAAAGAGACCAGCTGCATTTGCTTTTGGATGGTCAAGCACCAGAGCAAGTCTGCAAAGTTTGAATAGCAGATGCGGCAGTTTTAAATAAAACTTACGAACTGGCACTTGAATTTTACTTCATTGGGCCTTACCTTTGTAAAAGTTACCTTTTGGATGGGTTGCCCTACACAGAAATGCAGCTTTTTCTGAAAATGGGTGGGAGATCTGTTAACTGGGATATAGAAGTTAACAAATGATAGATGCAGGAATGGAGGTGGGGAGAGAAACTGTAGAGCAGAGCAGATGAGCTGGTCCCCCAGGTTTTTTCCAGCTGAGCCATTTGCATAGCAGGACACTCCCAGATACCCTAATAATTCAACAGGCTGCCTTTAACTGGCTTAGGAAAGACTCTATGAGGGTGATGAAACTGTTTTTTAAAAGCAATTGACTAAGAGCTGTGCAAATTGAAATCTATGGGAATTTCTTTATTGACTTAATTAGAAGTGGAAAATGGGATGACGGGTTTTAGAAAATGCCTGGTTGATACTTCACAAGACAAGAGTTTTTGGATGCTGAGTTACATCTCTTTTGGCCACATTGGATATAAAGGTGGCTTGTGAGATTGAGTGAAGTCATATTTAATCCATAGACCTCACTTGAGCAGCCACGGACTGGCTTGTGATGTACTTATTTGAGCTGAACCTTACTCTTACAAAAATACTAAATTGCCTTTAGCCCTGACTCACCTTGTGTAAACCTTGCACAGCAGCGATCATTGAAGGAAAACCATAAATACTATGAGGAAAGACATTGAGTACTCTCTGTTTTGCTTAAAAACTGAGTAAGAAGGTTGTATTCTTTAAGCCTGGGACTAGCACTCGCAGTATGTGGAGTTTTATTAACACAATCCTCATGCAGGTAGTGTGCCTCTGCATGTAACTCGGTGCCGACTGTGCCACCATCCAGTCTCTGTCTGCATCCCCGTAGACTTTCCCTTTCAGTAGAGATGGAAGAATATTGCTCACTAAAAGCGTGTTAATGGCTGATTACCAGAGCCCTCCCCTTAGCAGCCTGACACAATGTGTTTTACATTCTTCAAGTGATGAGGGGAAAAGGAAGGGCAGTCCCAGAAGGGATTTGGTGCTTACTCCACCCTTAAGCGTAACATGTGGGTAATGTTCAGTTCTGCTTGATTTTTGTACTCCTCTTTATTACTTCTTTCAAAAACCTGCCACTTCCTACCTAAAATGTCTGTTTTTTTCTGGTTTAGTCTTTTCATGGTTTGTATATTGGTGAGGTGCATGGACTTCTCTAGAGGATGGTTCGGAGGCAATATCTAATCTGGGATGCTCCATAGGGAGATGTAGGAACCTAGGGTGTCTCACCCCACGACTCCTATTATGTGTCTGATGTCAGATGAAACCTCCCCCCCATCCCCTTTCTGTTTTTAGGAGGCTCTTCAAATAATGTTGGCACATTATGGGCTGCATCCTCGGCTGTGTGGAGCTACCTCAGATTAGAGAACAAATTTGCACCGTATATATCAATTAATTTATTCTAGAGTCTTCAGGAGAAAAAGTAGGAATCCAGATTTGCTGGGTAATGGGTGAGAAACTGGGTGAAATTTCGTAGCTTTAAATGTGGAGAGAATCAGACTAGAAGATTTTAATGATCCTCGCTGGAACGGAAAGGTTTGAAATAGAGATTTGGTTCAGGTTTACTAAATTTTTTTTAGTCATTGTTAGCTCCTCTGTGCTCTTGGCTGGGATGCTGGGTGCTTAGTTGTAAGCACTGCATTTGCTGAAGCAGTTTGAATCTGTCCTGTGCATTACACGTGTTGGTCGCAGGTGTGTAATGGCCACCCCTGCTGAAAACATGTGGGTTTTCAGTACAGTGAGCTGTATTTTTGTTTACAGCGAACGGCTCAAACACTTTTTGAAGTTGTTTCAATGCTTATGTAATATGTACCAGTCTCCCAGCTAGAGCGTGATATCCTGGGGACCTCAGAAGAAAAATAACAGCCTGTAAACCACTCTTAACTCCCTGGTTGCTGGCTTTCAAATGATGGGTTATCTGAGATGTGGGAAGTAGACCTCACTCATGAAGGATGGGCTGCGTGATTTTAATGACCTTTGCACACTTTTCCAGCCCATATTGGGAATAAAGAGGCTTCAGTCTTGCTTTGTTTGTGCATTCCTGAAGTGTCTGTGCCCTCCACGCTGATTG
Source organism: Fulmarus glacialis (assembly GCF_000690835.1). Classification (NCBI taxonomy): domain Eukaryota; kingdom Metazoa; phylum Chordata; class Aves; order Procellariiformes; family Procellariidae; genus Fulmarus; species Fulmarus glacialis. The sequence continues at coordinate 4,672 of NW_009218297.1, read as the reverse complement.
TGGCATTTGACTCCCCGGTAGTACAGCCTGTCCCCCCCTTTCCTGTGACCTTTCAGGGTGCTTTCGGCGCTCGGCCTCCACATCCCAGAACGTGGACAGCCAGAGGAGTCAGCACCAGAAAGTGGGTTGACTCAGGCAGCGAGCAGGAAAGGAGAGACAAAATACATGGAGCACTCGGGTTGGAAGATGCAGGAACAGCGTGGTTCTGTTTCTTGAAGGAAAGATGGGATTGGGAGCCAGACCCTGCACGCAAGGGAGAGAGGGAGAGAGAGAGAGAGAGAGGATATTGGAGGCCAAGGGAGTTAAAGCCTTGCTGTATTAGTACTTTTATTATTTTACAATTGGTTTAGCAGCTGAAACAACAAGCCAAAACGTAAGCGATTGTGTTGCCCATGCTGCCCTGTCAGGACAGGGGAAGCTTATTTCTCTGGAGACCGTGTTGCCGTTCATATAACACGAAGCAATGGTCTCTAGGCTGAGCATCGGGACAGGCTGGAAACCAGCTCCTTAGGCTTCAGGTTAAGAAGTGGGTAGAATTGAGACGTGCATTTTCCAGTCTTTCTAAGCTTTACTCACAGGACTTCACTTTTTTCAGTTCAGGTGTTCTGTAGAGCTCTGAGTTTCTAACTAGTATTTTTTAAATACTTGCAGAATTTGACTTGTGGGGGTGTTTGAATATGTATGTCATTTTGCATGCAGCCTTGAGCTTCTCCGAAGGTGTCCCTATTGACCTGTGGTCAGGCCAGTTTCCTTTCTAAGGAGGCTAAGGTGAGCGTCTCACCCTGATGGGGAGACAAGATATGGCTGGATGCTGGGAGCTCAGAAGAATTTCCATTCTCCAGCTTAAATACGGGTTTAAAATGACATTTTAAAAAATGTTAAATGTCTGTGAGCTGGTCCGAGGCATCAAGTAGGAGAAAAGCAGTACAGACTGGGAGTGAAAGCATTCAGAGGTGGAAGTCCTGCAAAAAGGGTAATGGAATTGATTTCCGTGCTCGTCCAGCCTTGGTTTCAGAGAGGGCTACCAGAAAGGAGGCAATTTTGGTTTCTTTGATGTACATATCTGATACGTAGGAAATGGAGAGAGACCGTTCTTTTTGTTACAGTGGTTGTGCTCATACTTGTCTCTGGACCATGTGGTCTAGTAACCTAGAGATGGAAGTGCCTGTACCCCATTTTCAGTCCTCTCAGCCATTCAGTCATATACAATTTATCTTACTGTCAGAAAAACTGCAATAGGTTGGACTGTGCGTTAGCCAGGGAATAGTCTATTTACATAAGTAATGAGACCATTTGGGGATTGCTGTTCAAAATATATTTTCTTCAATCATAACATCATAAAAACCTCTTGACAATCCTTAGATAGTAAGAGTAACATGAAACTAACTACAGCTTAGAATGTTTCATGGAAGAATATTAAGTCTTGAAAAAATAATGTTTACTCTAAAGATGAATGTAACTATTAGGAAGTAATTCCAGATGTGTGGTTATAGCAGAATTTTAGTGATTATAGTCTTAGCCTATTTAGTGAATTACATTATTGCATTGAAAAGTAGCCAATGAATTTTTTTTTAATTAATTCATTCTTCAGATGGTCTGAATAAAACTGTTTATTTTCTATTATCTGAGAAACAAACAGAGCAGAATCTGGTTTATTTATGAAAGTAAATACAAAAGGTCTGACCCCTGGATATTGCCTTTGAAAATTGTCTGAGAAAATGCTCTTCCTGGTAGCTGATTCTTTCTTCAAGCCATTCTTCTTTTTGAAGATAATGCCAACCCCCCCCGTGCTCAAATTATGCAATATATTTTAAAGAATGCTTTGAAATGAAATGGTTTGATTTCTTTAGTCTTATGAGGTCTTCTAGTATCATATCAACTGCAGAAAGCAATAGAGTGTTACATTTTATCAATGAAGACAAAAGTTTTCAAGTTTACAAAAACTTTCTTTGCCTGTCGTGGTGGGTCTGTGCTGTGTGTTTTGGGGACTGGAGCAGCTGCATGCTATTTATTAGTGCACCTCTGTGCTTGCTTATCCCTGTAATTGCCTGCTAATGTCTCCAAGGCCCAGGTGCACACAGTGCTGGCATGTAAGTTTAGGAGGACGTGGAGTAGCTGAGAAATCCCAATGCCTGTTTTCTGTTTTTAAGCCCATTATAAAGGCCACTTAGAGTCTGTGTCTGAATTGTGAATGGTAATGATGTTGGGACCTGCCATTTCTAAAATGTCTTGTTATCAGTAGGCTTGTGTCTATCGTATTCTGAGAATGGGTCAGCTTGGAGTCCTCTGTATTGAGACTGCTCAGGATGTTGACAGCTGAAATTCATGTTACATTTGGCTCTCCACAGAAAGCATTGTTCCTTTATTAGATTGGTATTTCAGCTTAAAGCCAGGCCAGGATGTTTAAATTACAAAGGTTGTTCCTGCTGGAGCACAGGCTTTCTTCTGCCCCTGTGCTTTCTGCTTGTGCTACATATTCTATAGTGATTTCTTGCAAGGGTGTTAGTGGGCGCTTTGCGCATGAGTGCAGAGTGCTGCAGTAAGCTAATGGTACACAATACAACTGTCTCCTGCTTTGTGCTGACTACATGGTCAATACAACAAATCCCTACTCACAAAGTACTTATTGAAATCATCGAGCAGGGGACGTCTGGGCAAATAAAATTACGGTATTGAGCAGCAGTTAGTGCAAGTAACATGGGCTTAAAATAAATAAGTAAATATGTTACATGTATGCATATGTTACAACATGGGCTTAAAATAAATAAGTAAATATATGTTACATGTATGCATATGTTATATACACACACAGTTTTTTCAACTTATGTCTTTCAAGTGCAGGGCTAATTTTATGGATGACAGATCTCACTTGAGGTCATTAATAGTGAACTCAGCTACATTAAGAGCTCCAGAAAAATTCTGAAATTTTTCCCTGTTCCTGTCTGGGCAGTTGCAGACAGTGTTGGTGTTTCCGTTTGTCAAACAGGGACACCCATAGCTTAGAAACAAGGCTTGCTGTTGTACCTCAGCCCATCTGCAGGACCTCCATTTCTGTGGTAAGAAGCCTGGAGGTTTCTGCTGGAGCTTGTGTTTACCTTCCCTCCCGGTTCCCGGAGGCACCAGGAGGTTGTGCTGGACCAGAGCTGCAGCAGCAGTCTTAAGAAAAATTGTTTTTCAGCACAGGCTTAAGGCGGTGGTTGCACATTACATAGCTGGACCTTTCTTTGGAAGAGGGCAGGGCAGCTTATTTCAGTTCGGATTGAATTGTGTTATTCTTGCCTCGCCACAGAAGTGCTTTGCTGCAAGGTACTTATTTTTATCACTGCAGCGTGTGTCTGCTACCCCTCTCTGCTGTCCCTGTGTCGTTGAGCCGCATCCCAGAAAAGGGAGCTTGACGTCAGCCAGTGGAAGAGGCACTGCTTTTATTTCCAGCATCTCTGCAGAATCAGAACAAGGATGCAAGTTTTCTAGCCCTATAGGTGTAGGATAACAGGCCCATTTCATGCTCAATTTAGCTTTATCTGGGATAGATTTTCCTTGTGTGATGCTCAGGAAGGGTAAGAGAAGTGATAAAGCCCAAGTTATAGTTGAATTTATTCTGTATCCAATTATGCGTACATCTAAACACAGATGATACAGAAATAAATAAATGAAATCTGATGGCTTGCAGCATCTATACTGAATTAGCATGTCGCTGCATCCCGTTCTTAGGGTCACTGCTTTTATTTTTATAGTTTGAGCTGCTGCTTTTCCAGTGGCATATCTCCTCCTCTTCGTTGGGCACTGATGAGTACAGAAAGCTGAAAAGATTGAAACTGATGCTGTAGAACAGTCTGATTCTACTTGTCGTTTGTATGACGGTTACTCCATGGATTGAATTGGAATTAACCCTGATTTCTGCCTGTGTACAGGAATCAATGGGAGGCTTTTGTCCAGGCTTGATGCTAGATGAGGATCAGGTGGTGAGTGCCATGCAGAAGTGTTTCGGGTGAGACTTAATCCTTTCCCCATCTTTGCTGCATCCTTCTTGTTTGTTCGTAGCGGCAGAATCCATCCGGCCGAGGAAGGTCCCATCCCCAGAGATCCTTGCTGGAAAATGTCAGCCTAGGCCTGTGCAAAGAAGGAGTATCGTTTTAAAGACTTTTCCCAGAGCAAGTTTTTTTCATATTCTTTCAGTCTGTTGGCAGCTTACCATAACTAAAGCGATTTCTTCCCACCTTTTGTGAAGGTTGGATCGCTCACAAACGGGCTTCGGTAACAGCTGCTTATGTAACAGCCTCGAGCGCGGCTCGTTTCCCGTTTCTGTGCAAAACGAAGGGATTATTTTGCAAGTAAATACGCGCGGAACCTTCTCATCTGTGGTGGGGGAAGAGGAGAAAATCAACCCGGCCTTTTTATCCTAGGACCGTCTGGAAAATTGATGCCTCTTAAGCGCGCGAGCAGTGATAGTAAATACGTTGTTTTTCCCTGGTGAGCTGGATTTACGTCAGCTGCAGGATATCCTCTTTTTTTCGTTGTTTTTTTGGACTGACTGCGGGCCTGTTAAAACCATCCATTTACCCTCCCGCCAGGGATATGGCGGGACAGGGAGGTCGGGAGAAGATGCCGCGCTCTGCCCTGCTCCCCTGCGTCAGTAGGTGGCACCAGATGGCCGGGGCCCGGCCGCCCTCCC
>NW_009218296.1:23313-23723 GCF_000690835.1 Fulmarus glacialis | reverse complement strand
ACGCGCGCACGCGTTCGCTCGCTCGTCACCCCCTGCCCCGATGCTCAGACCCTTTTCACCCCAATTTCTGAATTCCCCGGGGAGTTTTGCCCACCACTATCTGCTTTCACCACAAAAAAATAAAGAGGGATGGCTCTGACCTCGCTGCAAAGCGGTCATGCAAACCCAGAACCTCGGGTCCCCAAAATCCTTCAGCCGGCCAAATCCACGGGGCCGAAGTAAAAGCTGCCCCCAGCCCCAGGGACGCGCTTGGCTCCCGGAAAGGGAAAGCAACAGTTTGGGGAGGAGATGGGGTCTAACCCCTTGGAAGTGCATCCGAAAATCCCCGTCTTGCACCCCGGTGCTCCCGAAGGCGCGAGGAAAAGGGTCCCAATGGCAGCGTTCAAACCTCGGGGCTGGCGCCCGCGTCC
>NW_009218296.1:0-23256 GCF_000690835.1 Fulmarus glacialis | reverse complement strand
CCGCCAGAAGAGTCGGTAGCGTCGAAAGGGCGGAAAAAAGAAAAAAAAAAAAAAAACCAGGACAGATGGGGCTGAAGAAATAACATAACAGAGCCCAGTCTGGCCAGGAAGCGGAGACTGGAGAAGAGCGAGCGGCAGAGATGGTGCGAACCTTCCCGAACGCGCGGCCGGAGCTGCCGCTTGCTCCGCCGGCAATGCTGCTGCGGGCTGGAGATGTTCCCATTCAATCCCAGTTGCTTCTCCCGGGAGGTGAGGATCGGTCCTTTGGACTAAATACAACCAGACCCACGGCTTTTTTTTTTTGGCTCCGTGTGCAGAAATCACCTAATTAGCAATTAAAGCCACAACCAAAAAGAGTTTGGTGATGACCAAGGGAGCTAATGGCTGTTTTTAGCACAACGTTCTAATGTGAGGTGCCCCGCAGCAAAATTAAGCCCTGCTCACGTGCAAAAATTCGGTGTTATCCAGACCAGCATTTTAACAAATATCTGTGGGGTTGCCGGTTTGGGAATGTTACTGGGAAGAGGGAGGTTGCAAAATGCCCCGCAGTTGGGCGAGGACTCCTCGTCCCCATAAACATCCGATCGATGAGAGAAGCTGTTTCTCCAATTTGGCTCATCGTAGCGCCTGCCTGGAGGAAAATCCCGACAAAACCCACTGTTTCGGTACAAGTAGCCCTCGGAAAGGGACATTAACTAATGTTTCTAATTGCTTTACATCGCTGTGGATTACTCTCTGATTGGGGCTTTCACTCTCCCAGTTTCATATCAGCTATGATTTTCGTTAACCTGCTGTTTGCACCCTCGTTACAGGGCTGGGAACAATTTAGGGCATTTCTTTAAGAATTTTTTAAACTCCCAATTTGTTAGAGGTAGCACACTGGGATGACAACTGAAAAGAGTAAATTCAATAAGGCTATTTTCCCCTTTTTTGCATTTTATTTCTAGAGGTACTTCCACTCCTCTCAGCACAGTAGGTGCAAAGCTCTTTCCAAAAGCACGTTAAAACGAAAAGACTGTCAGGTCACATTCAAATCCCCGGCGTTACCCTGTCCGAGGGAGAACCGGGGACGCGGTGGAGTGTGTTTTGAATGCAGGCGCTGCTCTGTTGAGCAGGGCAGAAGGGGGAAGATTTCAGCTGGTCTTTTTTGTCCCCACTGGCCACCGAGCAGGGGCAGAGGGAGAAGAGGAGCAGCAAGGGGCTCAAACAGAACTTTCTTCTTGCTCACCTTTGTCTCCAGAGAAAATGGGGAAGAAAAAGGTCACAAGTCCGTCCAACTACAGGGCTTGGCAGGGGCTCAGGCTAAAATAGCCCCACTCTTTCACGCTGGCAACGTACTTTTAACAAAGATTTGCCTCGGCAGCAATCCACGGTGACTGCAATTCCCTCCTCTCTACATGTCCAGGAGGAGAAAGCTGTGGCGAGGAAGAGAAAGGACACACAAAGCGGGCCTGGAATCTAGTTTCATTTTATTTTAGCAAACTGCATGTTCTTCACTTATCAACATCTCTACATTAGCAATTGTATAGCTCTCCAACTTTTCTTTAAAAAAGGGTAAACAAGAGGTGACAAAACTCAGGCTCTTCATCTCTTAAAAACATTTGAAAGTTGGATTCAAGAAGACTTTTATATATTTTGGTTTTAAGGTAACAGATGTGGCGTGGAAACACTAATTCAAATCACCCGCCTAACCGAGAACTACCCCTCCTTTTGGAGCCCCTCCGGCATCAGACGATCAGTAGACGCGCTGCAGCCTCCGTTTACTGAAGATCTGACTCACCGTCAAACAAACCTTGCTGGTCTGAAGGAGCCGAACGCGCCGCCTCCTCAGCCTGTCGCTCTAACGGCCGGGCAGAAAGAAGCACCTCCAGGACTCAGTGCAAGTGCTGTATATACACTGCTTCTTCACAGAAGCGTTAAGGACCTCGTCATGCAGGGGATCTAGGGAGGACTCTTCTGCCGTTGTACCTTCTCATTAAGAATCACATTCCCCCAATCATCCTGTTCCTGCTGTCTAAAGATATAAAGATCTTCTTTGAAGAATTTTTAAAAGCCAACCCTCCCCCCCAAACCCAAGAGGAACACCGTAAAATGTACAGATTATATATGTCCTAGAAAAGTCCTAAAATTATTGCAGAAACTAAAGATGACTTGTTCCAGGGGAGGGGCAGGCACGAGGCACAGCATTGAGATCTAACAAATGCTCGGGTTGGTTTGATTTAGTTTTCAGCTTTTTCCCCCCATCATTCAAGAAAAAAAAAAACCCAACAAAAAAAAGAAGTGTTTAAGCATCAGAACTAAAATACAAATGCACGTTGACTTATAAAACAAGATTGTGGATTTGACCGTGGGATTCCCTGACAGTGGAAAAATTTTACTTTTTTGCCCGGAGAGATTTCCTCATGGTGGATTTGCCCTTGGCAGAGGGTTTCACTTCCTTCCTCCCGCTGGCTGCTGGTTTCTTGGAAGAGCTGCCACCAGAGGGTTTCTTGATGGCTGGGGCTGCTGGTTTGGCTTTCTTAGCAGGGGTTTTAACCTTGGGAGGGGGCTTTGCTTTCCCTCGGCGGGCTGCGGGGGTTTTTCTTGGCTTGGGTTTGGACTCTCTTCGCTTCATCGGAGGGGCCCTGCTCCGTGATTTTGGAGGCGGTCTCTTCTGCATCCTGTCAGAAAGAGAGACAGCACAAGATCTCAGTGGAGGCGCAAATGCTACCCAGAGCAGAGCTGCTGTCATCAATTTGCATAAATGAAGCAGATCTTGGCATCCTTGTTCTTTACCACGGATGTTCCTTTATGCAGCAGTACATTTCATTAGCTAAATCCCAAAGAGCAAGAACTCCTCTTGCCACGCTAAGCGCTTCTCAATCCCCACAGTGCTCTGCCAGCAAGGTTTCAAACTCCTTCGTTAGGCATATAAACATACAAATAATGACAATGAATCAAAGTCAGTTGTCAGAACAATTAAGAGACCTAAGCACTCTCTCTCCTCTCTAAATGGAACTTTATTACTTAATGAACAACACTTATCTTAAATCCACATTCTGAATAAAGCAGGTTTCATATCTGGCTACGGAACTGCAAACAATACTGTGGGGAAAAGTTTTCCTAAGGAAACACTTAATAAATACAAAAAGTCCCATGCGAAACGTCACACTTTTGTAAAGCACAAAAGGCAACTTTAGGAGACTGAAGGCAATACAAATTATAAATACAGGCTCTCTTCTCACCTGGAGGAAAAAAAGAGGTAAGCTTCAAATTATGGGAACGGGAGAGATCATTATCTCTGGAGCAAGGCATAATTAGAAGCTTCTTCTTCCAACACCTCTGAGCAACAGCCTTGTGGATAAATAACCACACCAAGAGACAAACCTGTGCACTCTACAGCTGTGACAGTCACTTTTATTTCATCTGAAGGAGCCCATTTATCTCTCATGCTGCCATACCTCTTCTTTGGTGGTGGCTCTTCCTCCTCAGACTCTTCCTCTTCAGATTCTTCTTCCTCCTCAGATTCCTCTTCTTCCTCCTCATCAGATTCCTCAGAGTCCTCGTCCTGCTGCTTCTCTGGGTAGAGCACATCTGGGCTACAAGAGGGTTCTTGTCAGAGCGTGACTTACTTCTAAGGATATGACTCCAGGGTCAGCAAGCCTTGGGTGACCCTGGCTTTCATCAGGCACCGCTGCCCATCCTCCTGTGAGGTTACAGTGTTGAGCCAAATCCAGAAATACCCGCAAGGCCTCTGTGTTTGCTGCTATCTGAAACCAACGTTATTTAGACTCTGCAATGGCAGAAGTGTGACAGATTGTATCCTAAGCTGCCCTTTCTTCAGTTCTCTCCTCATTGCTCCTTCTGTGCAAACACAGGAAGGCAGACAACAAAGGGACAAGATCAGTCTTCAGTGACTCTGAACACAGGCTGAAGCCACTGAGGACTTTGTATGTATGCAATAAAAGAAGGTGGGAAGCGGAGACTTTAATGACTATGCTGCCATTTGGCTCTTCGTGGGACACTAAGTCATCATCCCTGGGCTCCATGTGGCCCAGCACAATATACACTCACAGCAGGAGAAGAAAGGCTGTTTTAGTCTCACAGAAGTTAATCTAGGTCATCTTCCCTCCTCCCACTTCTCCTCCACATCAGCATTAAGAAAGGCAAACAGCTGGGTCTTACTCATTATGAGCATCCTTGCATTAAGAACAACACACCACCTGCTCATGTGAGGTTTTTTTAGCATGGGAACACTTAAATAGCCCCCAACCTGCAAAAAAAGCATCATGACAGAGTGTCTGAGAATATTGAGCCCAATATTTTTACTGCCCTTAAAAGCTTCCCTTGCTAATGAAGTCAGCTTTTTATGTTCACTCACAGTCAGACACCCAAGTAGTGTCAATTATCTAGAGTATGGGTGACAACGTTGTGGTTCATTAGTTATTAAACCCTCCACAAACTTCCCTGTAAATAGGGGGTCAGCTATGAACAGCACTGCTCTCTGGCTGACCTATGCGAACCTTATCTTGAACATCGTTTTACAGCCACGCTCTTTACCTAGGATAATAAGGGAAGCAAAGCTGAAAGGTTCCACTGAAGCCCTTTCCAGAAATTTGCTCCATCCAGCCATTCTTCTCACATTTCTGCAGGGTTCTCTTCAGTAGATGCACTGTGAAAAGAAAAAAAAAAAAAAAACAAACAATCAGAGAAAGGTTGTGTTACTATCTTTATCCACTTGCCTAACCTTACTGCTCTCTGCAGTGCCCTCTGAAATCAGAGATGCAGAGTCCGGATGAAGTCTCCTTTGCCCAGGACACCTGCAGAGGAATCAAACTGCACTGGAGATCTGAGACTTGTGAAGACATCACCGCATGCTTCTTTCTGCGCTCAGCAAAAAGCAGCCGCTGTGTGTCAGACCCAGCTAGACCACTGCATTTAGAAGTTTTAGTATGTCTTATTTAAAGGGAAATCCTCTTGCAGTTAATTTTCAGGAAGAAGATAAAAGATACAAGTGTTTGTTCCTGAACACTTAGCAAGTGTGGTTATAAATTCTCCAAAGGAAGAAGTCAGGAACAGTGCAGGTTTTTGATGTCACGATTGAGGGATCCTCCTTTATAAATGCATTCAACAGTGCTGTGTCACTACTTCTGTCCAAACTTAACCCAAGTCTCAGCTTTCTTCAGCCTGTTCTCCAAAGTGTTTTTTTAAAACAAGCCTGGTTTTACCCTCCTCCTGTTCTAAATTTCATATGTGGTACATCTTTCCCCATTCTGTGTGTGAGTTTTTTTGTTTGTTTGTTTTTTTTTTAAAAGGGAAAATATTTGGTCTAGAAATATGACAAATGCACTTTTGAGTCCAGTCTTCTGTTCCATTGTGCACTGTGTAAGAATTGTAACCAAAACTGCATGAGTACAGGGGATCTTTGTCTCTGGCAAAGGGCTGAAGTTGTTTAGTCAGTTCAAAACCATTTTCAGCTTGAATTAGAGGGACCATTTACATATTTAGCTGCCTCCAAACTAAGGGAAAAGCGAGGCCTGCCCTCAAGCACGTTCTACAGAGGTTCACTCGAGGAACGGGAAGAGAAAAATCCAAAGAAACATGCTGGCTGAACTGCCATATGAATCTGTTCTGTACGACTAATGCAAAGGTATTCACTCCAACCACTTATTCAACACTCCTGAAATGGGCTTTTATTAAGAACTGACATTGCCCAGCAAGAGAATCATTTGGGGCAGCGCCATACCTTCACCACCTTACAGGCTACCTCTGCTGAAATGTTTTACTTTGAATGGCACTGGAAGAGCTTGCACAGCTAACTGAGTTGATTGTAGCCATTAAATTACTAGTGTTGCAACATTAGGATTGTCAGTTCAAGAACTCTTTAAAAACCCCACACATTTATAAACGGGAGCAACACATAAAACATAAGGCTGTTTTTACTCCGGGTACCAGAGATCAATAGCAGCACGTAAAGGATTGGACTCTAGTCAAGTCCAGTTATAAGTATGAGGTATAAACCAGGGAGGAGTGCAGAGTACTGTCTCTGCAGTGCGTACTTGCCTGCTTTTACATTTCGCCACATCTTCCTCCGGTTGCTCTTAAAACAGAGCAGAGATCATCAAAATTCCTTTTATGTAACGGAAGGAGAAAGAAAACAACAGATTGCAAGCTGAAATTTCCTTATCCGACTTGCAACACTGACAAGCACTGGAGGCTGGCTAAACACAGGCCTCGAAGGACCAGGGCGATTTCCTGTGGTCCTGAAAATAAATCGTGCAAGGGCTTAGTAAGCCTGGAAACTCTCTTCCCTGCCCCAAGATTAAGAAGTCACACTTGACATCAGTCTCTAATTGGCAGAAGGCCTCAGGCAACTTCTTTAGCCCACACTGCTGCGAGGGAATCTGCGCTCCTCTATAGGTCGGTAAGCCCTGCATCAAACAGCTTCAGTTCCAGGTGAAGAGTGCGGGATCAGCAATCTCCTCTCTGGCCCCACGTCCACGTGAGGAACGGCACCAGCACTGTGACACCACAGTAACAAACTGATCTACCTTTAGGTTTGACTCTAGTAGAGACTGCTGCGAGCTCATCCTGCTTCAAATGAGCTCCAGCCTCGGTTAAACAACTGCATCGGGGCTCAGACCAAATAATGCAAATAAGCCATTACACAGTTTAAAGTCTCTGCTAGTATTGTTTCTGCTAATGCAAAAGTCAAAGCAGACATTAGTGTCATTCCTGGTAACAAAGACATGCCAAATCCCTTCCCAAATACAACAGGATTAGTTTCTCTCCTCACTTGCTTGACCTTTTAAAATCAGAACTAAAGAAGGACCTCAAACAAATCAGTAAGAGGAGTGCTTGTGAATTTTTTTAAAAGTTAGACTACGCAACTTCTCTAAATAAAAAACAACTAGGAACTGCATTTAGGCCAAGCTGTAGCCTTTCAAAATAGAGAGAGACAGATGAAATCGACTTGGTGATTTAAGAACAATAAAGTACTTGAATACTATTCCCCCTTCCTGGGAACGTGCTATAGACAAGAGAAACATGCATTATGCCTCAGAAACTAGCCTTTGTCAGGCTTGAAAGGAACTAATGGGAATTAAAAACACTGAGCATCTCTGCAGCACAAAGAGCTGAGCAGCTGTCAGTTCCCCAGCAAACTCAACAGAACAGTTTAAAGGTGCTGCACAGACACTTCTGCAGCTGCAGGACTCTCTCTGCATGTAGAGGAGAAGTGTTACACAGATCGGTACTTTACCCTGGAAGTTGGAGTTGGTCCCTGGGTGGTTTTCCAGGATATACTTCTTCAGTGCTGTGGTGGAGCAGGTCTTCGGTTCGTTCATGGCCGCAATAGCAGACAGGATGGCGTCTTCCATCATAGTCCCACCCAGCAGGGGCTTCTCCCCTGATTTCTTCAGCTATTTTCCAAGGAGGAAGAGAAAAGCATCAAGACAAAATTCTCCCAAACCAGGTCAGGACAAGCTCCTCTGCACCAGGTGTGTCGGCGCTCCTGCATTAGCACAGATACGTTTTATATTAAAACACTGCACAGGGAACGCTCCTCTCCCAGCTTTAATTGGGAGGACAGGCCTATTCAGTCAACTGGCCTGGCGTGCTTTTTATTGGTAACACATTGTCCTAGTCCCCAAATACACTGCAAGGATGTGGCAATCTAAGGGCCTATCACTCAGGGAAGGAAATAAATCAGATCTTCCTCCATCCCACAGACCAAATGTACCCAAAAGACTTCTATGGCATAGACATGAGAACAAGACGTTGCAGACATCTGGGGTACCTACTGCACTTACAATTAGTGATGGAAAGGAAAGCTTACCCCACCATCTCCCCTACTGTGCTAGTGAGTCAGAGCTGAAGCAGCGTGTGGAGCACGCTAAGCAAGGAAGGCAGGGGGGTCTGCTCCAGAAATGTAGACCAAGAGGAGAATAAGAGTCCTACTGCTTCATAGTTTGACAACTCCTGAATATGACAGGCTGCTAAAGAAAGGTGTACCCAATGAAACTGGGGGAGAGGGCGCGTTAACTTATATCCAAGGCTTGTGGTCAGTACAGTCAACAAAACAAGATAAACTCTGGCTCTGACCTGGAATGTCCCAGACGCTCCCTTCCCTGTGATCTGCTCTAACTGGCCCTTCTCTACAGCTCTCTGCAGGGCATTCTTCAACAGCTGGGGTCTGAAATACAGGAGGGTAAAGCTTTACTGACACACACTGACAGCCTAAAAAACAAACAGAGAAACAACGCTTTATACAGAGTGTGAGCAGAGCAGTACTTACAAGTGGTATCTGCCTACATACAGACATTTTAAATGGAGATCTGTCAGCAAGTGCTGATTACATGAGAAGAACAATGTACGTTAGCGGAAATTCAACTGCAACGCTTTCTTGGTGTCACTGCGTAGCCAGAAACAGACAAGCTTCACTTGGAAGGATTTACTCATTTTGAAAAGCACATTTGGACTCGGTGGGCAATGAGTCAGTCAGCTCACAGACAAACAAGGGACTGAGTACAAGCCCCTGTAAGAGGTGACCCATAGGGTTTTCCTAGATTTGCTTCCTCCCCCAGCTTTGACCCGCTCTGTATGGGCAAACTTAAAGATTACTGTAAGCGTGTGCCAGCTAAAGCATCCAGAACCAAGTGGGACAAGATCCCAAGGAGAGGCCTTCACATCCACGCAGCTAAAGGGATCTGGTTTTGGTTAGGGGCGGAGGTGCGTAGAGCAATGCTGATGTCGGTGTCAGGAACAAAGATTGGGTGTGGAGGGATGCAGAAAAAGGCACAGCTTTTCCTCAAGCTTTCCTGCAGGCTCTACAACGCAGAGCACCACCTGTCTGCTGCCTGCTGAAATACTGAACTGAATCACCATGAAGTGAGGCAAAGCCAGAGGAAGGCTGCGTTTCACTGCTCCTTTGCTTGCAGAAGTGTACTCCTGCACCTACCTTATATCTACTTTGAGTTTGGGGTAATACTGAGACACATATTTCTTGATCAGGCTGTAAGAAGCTTCCTTCGGCTCACAAAGGCGGGTGAAAGCCAGCGGCAGGATATCTTCCAGCTTGACTTGTTGCTCTGCAGTCGAAGCGGAAGTGCTTTTCTGAAATACACATACTTTTACGCATCAGTGGGGCCTAAAACTCTGGGTTTTCTGAACCAGCAATGCACAGGTGGGGAGAAGTGCTCCTGGCACTGGCCACAGATCTGGAAAATCAAGTTCTGTAAGGCAGTTCTTTAAAATAGCAATTTAAAAAGTTTAGCAGTTTAAGCAAAATGGAGCAAATTTGGCTGGAATTTTCATAGGAGTCTTAGAAAAGTTTTATAAATATAAATTGCTGAGTATTTAACAACATCTGTTTTTATAATGGTTTCCTTCCTCTTTCTATAGGCATTTTCCTCTGCTACCCTTCAATGAGACAGGTGAAAATGATTCATGCTGACATGAAACATAAAAACCAAAGGCAAGACCTGTTTACACAGGTCAAATCTTCCCAAAAAAGAACAGCTAAACAGGAGTGCATTTTTTTTTCAGATGACAGAATGAAATCTTGATTGAAGCCAACGCTCCCTTCTGAATTTTCCTCCATCCCTTTGTTACTATGAGGGGATGATCAGGAAAAAAATGGTCTGTTCTTTATACAGAAAAGACAGTGGGGAAATATGCTGAAGTTTAATGATTTTGATGCTGAACAGCAGCTTTGCAAACAGTCGAATGGGTGAGGGTGCCGCTCACCCAGACAGCTGCTCGACTGCTTGCTGAATTCACTGAAAATAAAAGCAAGCTATTCGTTTTGCTGCAACACAGCGAAAGTAGCTAGGAACAAAGACACCGATATGCTGCAGACAAGAAAAGTGATGTGTTAGCAGTTATCAGGTGCCTTGCTCAAACTTCTCGTGGAGCCAGTGAGCTCTATTTAAAAAGAAGTTACGCCGCAATTAGTTTCCTTTTTTTCTCTTTCCTTCAGTTTTAGGACTTTTGGTCTCCCCGGTAGCCAAGAGATAAGCACCAAGGCGTTACAATACTTTCTGGGTTCGTCCATCTAAAATGCAAAAGGATGGGCAATTCCATTTGCCCATTCGGCAAAGCATTTTGTAACTGCAGTGTTAGAAATGTGTTTCATACACCCAGCGCAGCAGGGAGCGGAGAACAGCGGTGCTGGAACCACGACTAATTGTGAGGACTAGGCTCAAAAAAACCCACATCACATTTTACTACCTCAGAACAATATACACCCAACGTTAGCAGCTTTCTTCCAGAAGCCTTAAGCCATTTTCTTCTTCCTCCCTCTGCCCTCACAGCTGATGGAAAAATGTTCATCTGACAGTCCTGAAGACTGAAGTCTTCTATTTATCCATGCAACAGATATAACAGAAACAGCAGTAGCATAAAGCTCTCTTACAATACCTGAGAGGCATCTCTCTCTACCAGGTAAAGACAGAAGAGGAGCTTCATGGTTATTCAGCTTTCTGCCTCTGAACCAAAGCCTAGGGGTTTAATGTAAACATTTTAAAACTAAGATTTTGATTATTCTACTTGGTTTTAATTTCTCATACTAGCTTTCTGATTCTGATTTTAGTAGAATAGGTGCTTTAATTGGGGAGGAAAAGTACAGCAAGGAGGAAAACACTGTTTGGGTTAGGGTTAGGCTGCATTTCGTAAAATACATGTGTTTCAGCGCAAGATTTTTCAGTGTTGTTTAAAATGATCCATCTTACCTTTCTGTCTCTGGCTTTTGGAACAGTTTTTCCTGCATTAGACACCACCACAAAGCTCCCAGAAGCTCCCTTTCCTTTCACCTAGTTTGAAAGAAATTCCATTTCAGTCTTTAACAAAGTAACTCAGAATAGTAACAACCTGAAAGAGACTAATTGACATCATGACAGAGATTTTGAATGCACTGGTCACCCTGGCGATGGGCTGTTAAGGCAGAGGCCTGATTTGTACCCACTGACATGTCACTAAGATCAGAAACCACAGCCAGACATTAATAACATACTCTGCTGTCCTGACCAGGAGACCCTAACAGATACCACAGGCATAAATTACAGTGTTGAAAGAAACATGCTGCTACAGAAGTGACGTTGTTAGACTCAGTTTGAAGACACGTGCTGCTGCAATGCTATATGACACAACCCCAAGAAACGGTCATAAATTTCACAAAAAACAACCGTGCAAAGTATCTGATTGACAGAACAATGCTGAAATTCTGTCAGTGTCTAACAAAGTGGAGACAGAGGTTGATTAACCTCCACAAGGGAGAACATAACCACTCCAGAGACCTGCTAACGGAGTTTATGAAACTCCTATGTAATTGAGTAACACCATCTCCAGGGCTGCTCCGCGAAGCAACTCTTACCTGTCTAATGATTCCTCTCTCCAGCTCCCTTTTCAACGCTTGCTTTAGAAGATAGCCTCTCCTCTCAAGCTCCAGGGAAGGGTATTTGTGGATGATGTATTTACGTATTGCAACGACTGATGCACCACTCTTTTGAAAGCATGCCTGAAACAGAAGCAAAAGGTTAGTAGAAACCACCCACACTGCAATTATCTTGCTGTGGGTCTGGAAGAACAGAGATTGAACTGATGCACACAGGCCAGCACATCAGCACAGGATGCCAGGGGTGGCTTTTTCCCCACAATGACTCAAGAGTATAAAGTATGACTTACAAAATACTTAACTTTCCCCTTCAGAGTGGCTGAAACTACTCCCGTATTCTGAAGCACTTACAAGTAATGGCATAAACACTACATGTTACTACAAAATACAGTCACCTTTTGGCAAACCAATGCTGCACAACTGGTAAGTCATTTTACTAATGTCATTAAGTCAGAACAAGTTGCCAATTTTCTTTTTTTTTTTTTTTTTTTAAAGAAGTTGGAGGATTGACATTAGTAAACTAGTAAAAAACCTAAGTTGAAGTTCATATTTTGAAGATATAGCAGCTGGAAAGGCCATCTTGCAATTAAGGCTGGTGGAGTCCAGGCCTCCTGTGAAGGCAACGTGCGTGAACCAAGCCTCAAGGGGAGAGCAGCAGCGCAACTACAATAGCACAGGTCTCTTCTTACAACTAGGAGGGATACAGCAAACCAAGACCAACACCACTTCGGAATGCTAGTTTACAGTATTTCCATCTGTCCTGAATTAGAATAAGTTAATACTGAAAAAAGCACGTATCAAGTAGATGGATTAATCAAGGTAAATCAAGTTAAATATGGCTAGAAGGCACTCCAAATTAAATGATGACAGCAATCAACCAGGTTATGTCATCCTAGCTGTTTCTAATAATGTAATTCGGGAGGGAAACAAATTCTAAACAAAGAAATAAACTACAGGGCCCCTCATCATCACCATGGACTCACATTTCAGCTCCATGGGCTTCCAGGCAGAAGCATACACATCTGTCCTGCTAACAGACAGCACTATCATCCGCACCATCAGCAAGCTGAAATTGTGGATTTTAGGCGCACAAATTATTCTGCTTTGTGACAGATGAACAAAAGAAACATTTGTCTCCTGCTTACCCTGATGGCTTCAGTTAAAATAGCATCCATTTTGGGACGTGAGGTGGCAGCCATCTGAGTTTGCTTCTGTGCTCTAGCTAGCTGGCTGGCAGAAAGTGTAGCCCACGCAGGAATGGTCTTTTTCACCTTCTTCTCCTTTTCCTTAGACTGATCCTTCTCGCTTAGGAAAAATACAAAGCAATAGTAAGACAAAAGACACTGTAAACCAAGGCAACAAGCAGAACAACAACAGAAAAAAGCCCAGAACATCTGACATTGAAAATAATTTAAAGAACATTTTGATGTTTCTATTAGAAAAAAGAGACCCTATCTTGATATTCAGCCTCACACGTGTTCTAGAACAGCAGCTACACTTGATTGGTAGCTCCTTCCTGAGAAATACGAGCACCTTTTTGAGGGACCCATCCTATTTTTCCCATCTCTCCCACCATCTTTTCTACCTCTAGAACCTGAACTTTCTTCAGAATCCTACCCAAATCCATGAATTCAGCACTAAGCAAGCCTTACTCCTTTTTGGTTTCTTCTGAGGACTTTGTTTCCCCCTTCCCTTCATTCTCAGGTTCCTTTGGCTGTTCTGCTTCACCGGATGCAGCAGGCAGTGTTTCATTCTCTTGTTCTTCTCCAACAGAGGCAGATTCCTCAGAGGTGACTTCTGCATCTAAAAGATGTGAAAACGCATCAAGTTACTGCGTAAAACTAGCCTCTATTCTTCAGGAAGGAAGGGGGCAGGGGGGAAGCTTAAGAACACCCCCCAAAAATTATTTCCCACCAGACAATTTCTTTTCTTTAATTTAAACAGAAGATTTCAATGTAACTTAAGAAGTGAATAAAACTAATGAAAAGAGCTAAGGAGCCATCAGGCATCAAATGCCAGAGTAACTTCAAACATCATGATGTAGCATTTTCACCAGGGACTAATTCCCCCAGTCTTCTCCTCTTAACTCCAGAAGTTACTGTTGCAATCATCCCTCATCAGAGAGGCCTGGGTGGGGAAGGGAGGAGGAAATCAGTACCACGAAACACTAAGATTTTCCCCTAGGTTGCGGTTTATGTGTTTTTAACTCAGAAAGGTGCAAAACCATACATCTCTACCAGAAATTCAGATAGATGCATACAAGCAGCTTTGTTTACGACCAACTTGTCTTCAAACACCGCTGCTTCTGCACCACACACTGTAGCACTTGAAGTATTTTAACCATTCAATCGCATTTTTCCAGACTGGGCAAAGCTTTAGATTGCACATGCATTTGCAGAAACGCTTTGTTTATCAGCAGGACCAAATCCAGTCAGAAATCAACTTACCCAGGAAAATTAACTCCAGTATATTTAGCTGAGAATAGCTTAGAGACTGGGCTGCCCGCTAGATAAGATGCATATAAACTGCCATTACCCACTTTTTGGATAAAGAGCTGTCTACTGTGACTGCTCCATGCAGTAGTCGTTTTCTATTTCTGAGAAGGAGCTTAAGCACTCCTGCTACGTTCCTGTGCATAGTTTTCCCATAGAGGCATCATGCATTTAAAATACACAGTGTATTAATAGTTAGTTTCTTATGTAATTTATTTGTGACACCAAAGAGGACAAAGTCAGTGAAACTAACCCAATATGACACTGAAATGACACATTCTGAGAAACTGAGGCGAAGCTGCTAAGACCAGACAGATTAATATTGGACTAGATTTTATGACACATTGTGGTAAAATCCTTTTGTTCAGAAAAAGAAAAAAAATGAAATACTTTGTTTTTCTACTCGTTAACTCCACCTCTGGATCTCAAGCCATCTTCCCGACACCGAAACTTCACAATTTCTACCTTTATTCTAAAGAATGTGCAAGCTCAAAAGGGACTATATTTAGTTATATTTTCCTCTCTGGAGTGTCAGGGCTTTGCCACGGAATATGAAGAACAAAACAAATGGGTTCAGACTGAAAAGAGTGACTGCAAAATAAACTTCCCAATAATCCAGGAAAAGCCTGTGAAAAGAAGCTAAGCATTAGTAATATTTTAATCGTGGCAGTAAAGTTTTTTCAGGAGTTTCAGAACACAAGCTTATGTTTGGATATACATTAACAATCCACTATAGAACTATTACCGTACCCGCTTTGACCTCTTCACCTTCAGCAGGTTTGCTTTTGGGAGGAGTTTCCCGGGAAGAAGAATTCACCGAGCGACGGATCGGCATCGTGTCGTCTTCAACTTTCTAGAAAAAGTATACAAAAAGCAGTACAGATACTGGAAAGAAGCAGAATGTTTTTGAAATGGGATTAAAGTAAATCAAAGCAGCATATGTAGAAATATTCTAGTTACATTTGGATTTTTCAGAATTTTAAAAGACAGTAACCCTCAAACCAGCTTCTTTGAAGCATACTAGAAGAGGATAGTTTCACATTTTACAGTTATAAAAGAAATAATTTCTTTTCAATTCCAAATTAAATGAGATGAGCATTTGAGGATTTTGACAAATACATCATCTCAGGGAAAGCAGGGAAGGGGAAGGAGAGTGCCTAAAGGTTTTTTAGGCTCCCAATAAGTTTCCTACAAGCAGGGGAGAAAGAGTATCAGCAGGACTGGAAGTCAAGGACTGATCCAAGGGCAAGCTTGGAGAACGGGCCAGCCCCTACCTCACTTAACTTGTCCGTGTGGATCAGCTGAGCTCCCGTTAAGAGTGGAAGCGCCTTATGATGCACGGGTTCAGCTTCAGACAGATCAGTCGCCATTTAAATTAATTTCTAGCCCCAAGTGCAGGTAACACTGTGGAGCCCCGGGTTTTAACCCCAAGGACTTTTTCCTAATGGTTTTCACAGTGCAGTGAGGAGTCAACCTAAAGTACAGAAAAGATGTGGTGTGAAAATTAACAAAACAAAACCATCTACGTCCATGTATCTAACAAACTAAAGATTAAAAAGAAAAGAAGAATAAATGACTTACAGCTTATGACTAACATAACTGACAATCAACACTTGCATTCAACGCATTCAACAAAGATGCTAAAACATGTATGCAAACTTGAGCGCTATGGATGTAGCAGAAATGGTAAAGGTGTAAGCCAGACCTGCAGCCTGCTCCATTAAAACATATCTGAAAGAATAAAGAGGCTCTTTAAATTAACAGAAAGCGTTAACGAAAAGCAGACATTGCACTGTCCCTAATGTAAGGCGTTGAGGTAACTAGCAAGTCATTCAGTCTGGGTAAAAGCAGGAGCTGACACATTGATCCAGCTTCTATCAGCCTAAGGAATTAACCATTAAATCTGTTAGACAGAAAATACATACACTGGGGACCCAAACCATGCCCCTCCCAAACTAAACCCCATGCAATTTATAGAAATGAATGAGTACTTGAACAAGAAAATAACCATCAAAACAACAGTCTCCATACCTTCCACAAAAGAAAAAATCAAAGCTTTACAAAACTCTCCTTCAAACACATGCACCGTCATGGGTACCGAATGGGTTAAGCTTAGTTTAACCCTCATCAAGTCTCACCCCTTACTACCATTACACTTCTACAGCCTTTCTTACCTGTTGCCCATCCGCCTGCATCAGCCTCTCCCAAGGAGAGGTGCTCCACTATTTCCATCGCAAAACAGAGGGTTTACTTGCTCATTCACCTCCCCTTCTCAGCACCCCCTTTACAAACTTCAAAAGCAACGCCTCACCTCCAGCAAACCAGGGCTGGACCCGTTCTCCCCCATTCCATACAAAGATCAAGCTCCAGACTGTCCTCTTCCCTTCCTTTCAGAGAAATAGCCAAACGCTCCCAATTTCTACCTATTCTGGATGTTTCCTTTTGCTCAGATGGGAAGGCAGGCACTTACCATAAATTTTCACTTTTCATAGGTATTTCCCCAGCCTGAGTGTCTTGAACAGAGACCTAACATCACTCCTGGCACTGTTTTCAAGATGACTTTCACAACAGTTTCAGCACTTCGCACCGCATTCTCCATTGCAGGGGTGGGTGCTCCATACCACATCAATACCACCTGAATTACTCCATATTCTTGCCCCAAAATACAGTCCTCTCATTACTCAGCAGTAGGGACTCCTAATCGATCGGAAGGATTCTCTCTACCTCAGTTATTTTCCCAGGCAAACTAACACCCAGCTCGTCCACACGGAGCATTTTGTTAACCTCCAAGCTGTGCAAGTAGTTTCCATTCAGAAACGAGTGGCAGTGAAAGAAGAGTCGAGGGAAATGTGCGTTAAGATATGAGGGTTCACAAGGACTAGTGATGCACGAGGCAACATCATTGTACCTACAAGATCTCCTCCCCAAATAATAAAGTGGTAAATTAATAAATTAATTCCACTGCTGCTGCAGGTGGGTGCAGTGTCATGTCAGGTGCACACACCTAAGGCACAACCGACCAAGAGACTTTCATTTCAGGAGAACTAGACACAACACTGGGCAGCATTTCCACAGGAGATGCTCTAAAAGACATTCATCTAGCTGGCCATCTTCAAAGCGCTGCGCTTCTGACAGCTCAAGGCACTCCATCCGCTTCTGCAACATCTACGACTTCTCCTTTGACACTGAACATTCTGAAAAATGACAGTGAACCAGTCCTGTCTCAGCGCCAGTGAAAGCAAAGGAGTGTAACAGTGCCGGATGTTTTCTTCTGAGACAAAACAGAAAAAATCAAAACACACTACATGCCAAAAACAAAATAAATGAGATGAATGAAGCTTTCTTATGAAATTTCAGGATGGGAAAAAAATACTAACAGCCAACTAGAACATACGAACTATGGTCCAGCACATTTTTTTTTTTTTGGCCTATTTTAAGGGACCTTCCTCCCTCAAGTGCGGAAAGTGAAAGGAAAAATGAAAATTTTTGCCAGGCTTCAGCTCAGTATCAAATGTTTTTTCTAGCAAGCATAGCCTGAAGCCCTTTAAAAAAATGCCAGCATTTTGAAGTGAGTCTTAAAATAACCAATTACAGATCCATCCTCAGGGAAATCGGTTGGGGGCTACAAAAGACACTTTCCCTGGGATTACTAACACACACATACAAGAATGCACTGGCTGACCTGGTCCTGGGTTTTATTTATTTTCAAACTGTGTGACCTGCATGTCACACACATGAAAACATAGTACTCCCAACTTTGACTCAAAATTCCCCACGTTCTAAAAAACCCTTTTGTTTAGATCACAGCATAAACTACTCAAGTCTTTGTGCTCTCAAGAGTGAAACTTAACAGCGTAATTCATAATTTCAATGCCTAAAATACACGCAGATAAGCCATCATCCAGCAGAAATTCAGAGCGACCCAAACAGGAGTTTGTTGATTCCTTCTGCATTTCCATGCATGGAGATGGCCAAGGGAATCAAAGGGGCAGGAGGATAATCTCCTACGGACTTCAAAGCACCGATATTCAAGGGGCAAAGTCACAAGCACCACCTTGTAAAAGCATCACAGATCAAGGACTGCTCTTGCTTAGCCTATTTCTTTCCACAGAGGGATCAAAAGTAGTTTTCTGGACTGGGTGTGAAATGTCAACTACAAACAGGCCTGAACTTAGTTTCTCAAAAAGGTAAAGCAAAAGACTAGAAGGTTTTGCAACAGCAGTGCAGAAAAGCTCTTGTTCCCCCCTCCAAATAAAACGGTAGATTTATTTAATGGAAAGATCAAGTCACCCAAACCAAATGTTACCTGGACACCCTATTTCACGTATGGGATACTAAGACATCTTTAAATGTCTACCACAGCTACTATTGCAAGCATCACTCTTAAAAATAAACAATTGGAAAGTAATAACTGTATTTTGCATTTACACAAATGTCAAACAAACAAATATTGTGCTTAGAAAGTGGGAAGAGGCCATCAATTGAGGATGCAGGTTTTCAGGGTGGTGGTTGGGTAACTCTCACGTACACTTAAATCTGATCGACTGTCAGAAAAAAAATAATCACATCAGCAGTGAAACAAACATCAGGATACCAACCTTTTCAAAAAGTTACTTGAAAGTACAGATAGTAACTCCTCACATAGCTACTCACACTCATTTTGCTATGGGTTGTTTGAACTGCAGGTTCACAGGTTCCCCAACTATCACGAACTAGGCATTTCAAAGCTGGTAATCCAGCAGAGAGCTGATAAGCAACAAACCCCCCCAACTTTCTGGATTTCTAGATGAGCAGAAATGGTTGATAGTGTCCAGTCTCCCAGCTCAGGGAGTGGCCACTAATGGAAGATCCAGTCAAAGGTACAGGTAGCTTTCCGTGAACTATTATGAAAAACTATAGCAATTTCCTCCTGAGCTATCAGCACATCATTATGGGAAAAAAAAAAAAGGGAGGTTTCAGGTGAGACACACATATTTTGGATAATATTTCACAAGAGTGGAGTCCTCCCACCAATGTAAGAGACACAAGAAAGTTAAAAAAAAAGTTAACTTGAGGCATAGTTTGGCTGACTCCTTGAATTTCTGCTGGCCGTAAGATTTTCCAGCTTATCTCCGACTTCAATCTCATTTGAGGGAAAATATTTCAGGATAAAATCAGGTCTCGAATATGGCAAGCCAACTGTCAGGCTGGTGGAAATACCAAGTCACAAGGACTCAGGGTAGGGTGCACAGGCCGAGCGAACTGAAAACAAATATGCAATGGAAAAATGAGAAAGCATATCCAACCCTGTGCCCTTAAGGGTCTCCACTTACTGTTACACGACACGTACACCGGTGATTGATGTGCTCTTAGTCATGACTTGGTACACGGTACACAACGCGGGTCTAAAAATCAGGTCAAAAAGGGTCAGAAAAAAGTTTTTATGTTCTTGCAGATTCGAAGCCAGGGTGTCAAGGGATATAAAACTGCCAACCTGACAAGCAACACAAGCAAGAATGACTGTTTATTACCCAAAAAGCTTAAAAAGCAAAGTAACTGGATTTCAAGAACAGGCTATTGATTATCATGCAATTATCTACCAGTTTATAAAGCTAAATTGAGCAGAAGAGCATTTAAATGTCTGCAGAAAAAAGCACAGGAAATGTTAATATTTTTACAAAGCAAAAAGGGAAATCCAAACCAAACATGCCAAAATATTACCTTCTAAATTGCAAGTTGGCCAACTTTTTCAAGACTTCTGGCCCTCTGAAATCCTCAAAGCTCTTCCCTAAAAATCCAGCTCAGGTAGAAGATACTTTACCAAAACCCTCAGTATCTATAACATCACAGAATACATAATCCAGCACCATCTTTGATACAAATTTGTTTTACAAAATGTCTGTTAAAAGTTCTCAGCTGATTGCCTGTCACAGCCTGCTTCACAAAGATGTTCTAGCATTTACTGATCTCCCTTTTGGTTTTGCAATTCACCAAGCTGCCTGTTGTCTTGATTAAGTCAGACCACTAGTATTTACTCATTTAAAACAGCCTAAAAACGTGCAGAGGAATAAAATATCTTACTGAATACAGAATACCACTTAGACCCCACTTCTAATCCTTATTTGGCAACCTGCTCGGAAATTCACTCCCGTTTCACATCTGGCTGAGCATTACTTCACAACTGGCATTCCCATCACTTTTGTTCCATTCAACAAGTTTTGTGCTAACTTTGTCCCGATCCTTACGGACACCACGCTGCATCAATTTCCTGGGAGGTGTCCTAGTTAAGCGGACTTCTCAATCGCATGCCTCCTGACTAAGCTACATGGGCTGTATTTGCAACTCCTTTGCGGTTGAGTCTCCCAGAGATCTGTTACAGGCTATCTGAGCCCCACGCTGCTACAAGCATTATAAACCATCTTGTTTCAATTAAAGAAGAATAGCGGTCCAATACAAAGATCCAATAGCTCACCACTTGCCAGGCAAGAAATTCTTTGGCTTGACTAGTGTTACAGTTTCTATTTCCATCTGCTCCCTCCCTATACAGTGTTGAGGAGGGGAACAACACATCCCAAGTACGTTAGGGTTCAGGGGAGCACAGTGAAAATCTTTCACACTTCTAGTATCCAAACACATGCATTCCTACACACGGAGACCCAAAGGAGAGTTTTTCTAAGTCACAATTTCATTTCAGGGTAGCATTGAATTTGGACCTGTGACTCCAAACGCCGCGAATGCAACCTGACTTACACCTTGCCTATCCTGTTGACTTCTACAGAGCAAACCAACAATTAAATACTGCCCTTCTGCACAGATGCTGCTTTCACTGCGAAAAAAAGGCACATTACTACAGTGAGATTGATGCTCTGCCTCCCCACCTGGGACTGAGCTCAGCGCCTCATCTCTGCTAGGATATAATAGCAGAACTCAAAGTCAGCTCAATCTCAACAGATGTTTATTAATACAAGTAAGAATCTGTCTCTCACCTCCACTATTCTTCACCATCAAGAATGCCAGCTCAATATAAAAGACACTATAGGTTTCAGATTCTTTCTTGATCAATCTTTGACCTGTACAGAAGACAGTAGCAGCAGATCATTTCCATGGCCTGGATTATCTTCTTTTCCTATACCCAGGAGTTTTTCTTCATGTCCCCAAACACACAGCCAAAGCCAGGTAGCGTGCAACTTAAATTATGCCACCATCATACCAAGAAACTCGCAAAAACTTCAGCTAAGGGATTAATACGAAGCAGAACTTCTGCTTGCACAGCTGTCTAAAAATAATCCCTCTCTGCACCGATGCTCAGGATTGTGACAGTGACAACCTCTGTGGGACAATAGTTTTTGAACAATTTTTGGCAAGTATGGTCCTCCATCCAGATTCTCCATGTGCTGTCACTGACAGAAGCAGCTAAGGAATGAAATAGCCCATATTAGAGAACACAGAGTTCAGCTTTAAGTTTAGAACAGGTTTAGGTCACAAACTTAAAACTACTCCAACATGAAAATCCACTGCTGAAAGTTTCATAGCCTTGGATGAAATATCTTAATTCCAGGATCCAACAGTATGAATTTTGACAAACCACTGACACTTGAATGAAAATTTAGGCCGCTAACATTACATACCACGGTAAGAAACTTTCATAGGCGACATCCTCCTTGCTTAGGTGGATTAAATTTAACACCACTATGTAAACCCTCCTCCCAAACTATTACTTATTCAGCCATCACTTATTATTCTATAGCACAAAACTATACATAATAAAAGCTATGATTTCCTTGCAGTCTATATAAAATCTACTCACACCTCACATTACAGTCCATCAATATAAAACTTCGTTTATTATCTCATGGAAGTTGAAATCCTCAGAGCACCCTGGGTCACTTGTAACAAAACACTGACAAAAGATTCACACATCAGTTTCTAGTGAAAGGGAAAACACAAAAGAAAAAGATATTCTGAAAACAAAAATAATTAAAGCAGCTACTACCTGAGGAAAGTACACAACGCATTGAAGAGCTAATTAGGCACACGCAGGTAAAGGGGAGAAAGGCTGCAAAAGCTAGTTGATGTTTTCAAGGCATATACACTAAGTTCTTCCCCCCCAATGGAAATTACGTGGGTTTTTTTTTTCCCCTACCCATTCCTCGTTTCCAAGGTTTTCCCACTCTGTCCACCAATCTCTTTAAGTCCCTCCTGAGGAAGGTAAGTGCTCTCCTACCCAGTCCATCAAAACACCTCCATTCTTTAACTGAACTCACCAGCGATACCTTCCTCTCCTCTCATCCCCCCTACGCACACTGTCCTCACATGGAGGAGCTTCATAGTGCGACATTGTTTATAAACATGAGTACTTCTGAACCTTTCCCGCCTCAACAAGATAGCTGCTTGCCAAAGATTGCTGGCCAACTATTTCTTGAGGATGCTAAAAATACTATTTATGGTAAAACCAAACAAAACAACAAAAAAAAAGTCACATGCTTGGAAATCAGAGTGCAACTATTACTCAAAAGGCCTGATAAGAACTGAGAAGTGACACGCTTGTTAACCCAGAAATAATTCAGCGGCCAAGTAAGACTCCTGAAAAGAGTAACCTGTAAAATACCGCAGATATGAGCAAACTGTCAGTCTCTGCTGCACTTTAAAAGGAGCGAACACACCCACAACCCCACGTTATCTAACTTTTCTTTGCCTGCAGCACAGGCTGAGCAGTCCCCTGTGATTTGCAGACACCGGTGACCGTGAAAATAGTTAGAATACAGGCGGGAAGGATTTGTTCTGAACAGCATCTCTGGTCTGGAGCTGTCCTCAGGCACCATATGCTGGTGGAGTCCCTCTGGCCTGGCAAGAGCCACACCAGTTTACTCTAAGATTTTGGTACGCTGCTCCTTCTCTCCTTAAGTCTTTGCAAGGTTTTAACTGAAAAAACACAGTCCAGAGTGGCAATAAGGATAACGAACCCAGAATGGAAGCCCCTCTGGAACAGTCCCATTCCAGACTGGAATTTAATAGCCTTCTCTATGGAGAAGCACGTGCAATAAGGGGCGGAGGGTAATTAACATTCTTTAACCAGGCTGTGACCACCACAGGGTCTCAGGGAGGAACTCGGAAGTGCCTAGTAGTCTCACACTTAGGCCTGTATCCATCTCTAGCAGCATCGAGGGGGATTAAGAGCTTCTTGTTGGAAGCAGAGCCACAGTGAAGTCTCGGACAGAGGTTTTCCTCAAGTGGTGGCACTTCTCCGGCCTCTGATGAAGTCAGTTTGTGGAGGGGAAAAAAAACACAACCAAGCAACCAAAACGCGGGAAGGCTACGGCGGGAGCTGAGGCGCTTCCCAAGTTTATAAATAGCGATTATTTATTGTGTCGCACAATAAATAATCAGCCCCTTCTGCCGCTGACCTTCCCCCCG
>NW_009218295.1:702-6840 GCF_000690835.1 Fulmarus glacialis | reverse complement strand
TATATATAGCTATATATCAGGCCAGCCAGCCAAATAGAATAATATTTCTCCCGCTTGCTCATTCTTGGATGTCTCATTTACATATTTATGCAGCTCCTATTTTCTTTTTAAAATAAAACCCTATGAAGTGATCTGCCTAGGCTTTCACAAAGACACAAATCACCGAGCTTCTGAATTTTTGATTAATTCTATGCACTTCATTTTTGCAATTCTGGACTTTCCTGAATGTGAGGCTATGCCATCATTCATTTGCCCTCAGCAAAGGCACAACATATCCAGAATGAACTCTTAATTATGGCCAGCATTTATGCCAACACCATCCATACAAAATGAAAATTGGTTGAATATCAGCTTTTTTATATTTCTCTTGTAGAGTTGACTTACTGTACTATCATACTAAGTTACCTAACAGAAACAGGAATAAAATAGGATGAGTTTTGCATTGTTTTTATTTGTTTATTAATTTTCTTTAAAACAACCAGCAGATCACAAAACTGCTAGAAGAAGAAGAAAAGAAATGGAACTAATCAAAACAGGCTGTAACTTAAAACCTAAGTACATTCACAGGATTCATTACACAGTCACATAGCAATGCAGTTGTGACCTATGTGCTCTTTCTATCTGCTTTGTACTCAGTTATGCCGTGCTTTATATAGACTGAAAGACCTCCAAGAAAAGAGTTATATCCTGGATTGTGGGACAGCCTTTGTGCTATGCCTCCAACAGCAAAACACATGCTTGTACCAACATCAGATTATACCAAGAGGTGTAAATCCAGCTCAGCTATCAAAGGAAGGATGAACCCAAAATAGGAAATAAATCAGTGGCCTAGCGTAAATCTTCCTACTTCAGCACTAGTGCTGGATATAAATTTTCTGATGGAGAAAAAAGCTTTTCTGGGAAATCCCAGCGTTTGAGCGTGCAGTACTTAACCTGAAACATCTTGGGGGTTGCTGAGTTTTCAAAGAATATACGGATGATCGTTGCCCTATGGTGAGGGAACCAAGGATGGGATTTACTCCTGCCTTTATAGCCCTCCCTAATGGAGGTTTATAGAGAAAGACAGAGGCAGACTAGCCCCGAGTGAAAGGATCTCGTGCTGCGCAGTGAAGGGACAAGGGGCAGCAGTTAGCAGTTATATCAAGGGAAATTCTGATTGCATGTAAGGATTTTTTTTCCTTCCCAGTGAGGGTTTTGCCCAGAGAGGCAATGATATCTCCAGCCGTGGATATTTCAAAACTCAGCTGGACAAGGACCTCAGCAACCTGATCTAACTTTGAAGTTAGCCCTGCTGTGAGTAGGGCTTTGGAGCTTCAGACTAACCTAAATCATTCTGTGACTCCTTGACTTCAGACAGATGAAATACTGATATTTCCACTTGATTTAGTCAACCAAGACCTCCTTTATAGTCAGTAGAGAGAAGTTGGGTGCCCCTCATTTTCATCCTAAGCTATTTAGGTCTGACAAGTTGCACCTAGAAGGGCCTGTTTCTTTCCATTGGCTACAAAAGGCGTCTAAGCCACCTGGCGCAGGTGTGGACACCTGCACGGCAGACAACTGCATTTAGATAAGATGAAGAGCACCTATTTTACCTTCTGAGAAGATGTTTTGGCAAGGGGGATCCAGAACTCACAGGCTGCTTGGCCTCAGAGGAAGTTGGTGGGATGTGGGAACCATGGAAGCCTTCAGCAGATGCTCAGTGAAACTCATATTCTCACTTACATATTCTGAATATTCATTTTTTATATATATTTCATGGTAGATCCTGAAGGGCTCTGCAAAGGTCCTTTTATTGAATGAATTCAACTAAAACTGATGTTCTAACAATTTGAGTGAGCTGGTGCATCCTCTGAGGAGTTTCCAGTTTGGTTTCAGTCTCATTCAAACAAAAAATGTTTTAGAACAGAGTTCTCATGAAATTCTACTTTTTGGGAAACTCGCGGTGTCCAAGTGAGGGTCAAATGCTGAAAACAGGTTCTTGAAGCTGTTATATTCATATTCGAGTGAGATGATCACTATGTTAGTCCTGCTAACCAGGTCTGCAAGAAAGGGAAACTGAGAGTAAGAAATATTTGCATCGCAGTCAATTTGTGAGCCTGACTGAGAACGTAATAGCTAACGTAGAAGGATCGCCCTGATTTGTGCATGGTTGAAAAAAGTCGTTGTATTTAGATATTTTCAGTGCAGTGAAAAGAAGGGTAGAGTGTAAGTCCCTTTACCTAAGAGATACCATACTGAACGTGTGACCTACCTCTGTTACCTCTGAAATGCTGTCTAGAGGGGCTTTCTTACTAAGCTGGTTGTGAAGGGTAAGATTATTTTCTGGAGCCAAGGGACACTCTGTGAAGAGGGGGAAGGGTCCTTTAACTGCCTTTCCTCTGAACTCTGTTTTGTCTCTGTTTTTCACCAAGACAATGACGGTAACAGGCATTTCTTGTCAGCACCTGGGAACAAAGCCATTAAGATCCTTTTTTTCGAGGAGGTACCGGTATGTCTCCCACAACTGTACACACAATTTTAATTAAGATGTGATGTTTACTACCATCTTTCTGAGCCAGAACAGATGTTGCGCTCCAGCAAAAGGCTCTTCCAAGACGACTGGAGAATTCAGTGACATATGGAAATTAATGGGGTTTTTGATGTCAAATTTATCTCAGCATCGCTTGCCATGAGGAGGTCTTGATTCATGAGTGCAGCCTTTGGGGCTATTCCACCACATTAGTCCAACGGTATTACTAAAAGTAATGATAAAACCACTTATTTCAAGGTGCTTAGAAACATTAATGACTATAAATAACACCTCTGAGTGATGAAAAAACATCTTTATGCCAGCAAGTGAACTCTCTTTCTCCCAGGTGAGGGGACGTTAACTTGCCCGAAGTGTCGGAACAAGCTGGTAGGAGCAACGGGAATAGCCTCGACTGGTATTTGAGCGTGGGTGGATGCCAACCCGTGCACTTCCCACCAGTGGATGGGCTGAGACCTCCGCGAGAGGCCAAGACACCACGCTGCGCCCTGCTCTGTATCCTTTCCTCCCTACATGGTTAGCCTGCACCGAAAAGCCTTAGCTCAGCCGGGCAGCCTCTGTGTTGGCAGGACCAGCGCCAGCTGTGACCTAAAAGCTGGGGACTGCGTCAGCGCGGCGCTGAGCTCCAGCTCCCCCATCCCGCCTTCCAGCAGGACTCCTCGGGGTGCGTGTGCCCCCGGATACGTGGGTCGGGGTCTCCCAGAGCACAGGTAGCACGTGTGCACAACATACCACGTGTGCCCGTATCTCGGGAAACCTGCCAAAATCAGGGAGAATTTGGCCTCTTCTCTGTGTGGACTCTGCACTGAAGGAGAAAACAGTTTATGGTATTAACAAGAACAGAGATTGGTCCGGTGGTTCTGAGGCAGACAAATGTCAAATGTGTAAAACTAAAGGAGCACTTGTTTTGAAGACAGATCAGCTGCAAAAATGAATTGGCTTTGCTTTCCAGATCCTCCTACGAGTCCCAGAATAGTTGGTGCGGTTTGCAGTTACACCACCCTACTTCTCAGCATGTTTTCCTCTCTTTTGTGCTGGCAAAAAAAAGTCCTTCTCTGCAACAAGAGGCACAAGAGGCTCCCTACATTTCATGTGGGTAAAATCAAAAGGGGAGAATATGCAGGTACGACTCTTTTCTCAGCTACATGCATCTCTGTCGCAGGATAAAGAGGGGTTTTGTAAATAGCCTGGTGTTCCTGTATTGACATTTCCTCTGCAGGCAGCGCTCCGGCTTTGTGCGGGCGCCTGGCACTTGCACACAGCTCTGCTCTGTTATGGAAAGCCAGGCATGCGTGAGCTGATTGCTGGTGACAAGCGAGGAAAAGGGGGACCTCGGCGAAGACGAGTCAGTTGGGGACAGGGAACACTGCGTCTTTTGTGGAGCGGTGTTAAGAGGGAGAGGGAGGCGAGAGCGATGCTTGCGCGGCATCCCCAGGGCCCCCCCCTCGCTCCCCAAAGCGGTGACAGCAAAAGGCAGACCTGCCGGAGCACGGCGAAACTGTGCAGCAGGAAAATGAAAGCCTTGGGGTGAAATATAACTCCCGTGCAATTGTGGAACACAAGTCCTGGGGAGGGGGGGCAGGGGGAAACGTCATGCCATTGCTGCTATGGAAACCAAATCCTCCCCATCCCAGGGAGGAGATGTGCCAAAATCCTGGCCAGCCTGGCTGCTGCTCACTTCACAAGGCAGACCCCCCCGCACCCCACCTTTCCGCGCTCCCCTAAGACCTTAACAGTTTCGAGGCCTTGCGTACAGGAATGAAGGGTTACGAAGCTGCCACAGTGTTCAACCAACCTTCCTCGCAAAATATATTAAGGTCTTTCTCTGAGAAATGCCAGAGGCTTTCTAGTTATTATTTGCCGTTACAGGAATGTGCAGACTTTTTTGCTGCCCCCTGAATCAGATGGAGGAAAAAACGGGGTTTAGAGGGATCACCTGTGTTTCATGTTTCCCTCTGGGGCTTTTTCCACTGCCGGGGTTGGATGAGAGATACTGGCTGGAGAATTCATTTTGGAGCGGGGCTCCTGGGTACGAGTAATCTAGCGGAGGAAAACATGCTTCCTACCCGTGTTATTTCTGCTGTGTCCGTGGCTGAGGAAATGAGAGCAGGGTTGACTGGCGGAGGCGAGGGGGAGCGAGGACCAAGGAAGAGAAAGGAAAAGAAAAAAGGGTGATAAGGGCTGAACAGGCCTCTCATTAACTGCTCTTGGTCTGTGCCTGCACCAAGCTGTGAGGTATGAAAAGTCATTGCTCTCCAAGCCTTGGATATAGAAATATCTTTGGGGTTTGTTTTTTGTTTTGTTTTTTTTTTTTTAAACAACAGCTGTATTCATTGCAGTGTGTGTGTTCATGGCAGTTTTGTATTTATCAGTTTTCTTATACCAGAGGTGCGTTGCTCAGTGGGTTACTGTAGATAGGAAAAGCCAGTAGCCATGTATTTACTGCACCATCCATATACAAACCTTGTGTTTCAGAGAAACCTCTTAAACAGGCTAATCTGCAAGTGCAGGTGAAGTAGAGGCTGTGACATAAAATGATCATGGCAGAGCTTGACACCTCTGCTCAGAAGGAGTCCTGGTACCTGCTAGGATGAGGAGAGGAGTATCTGCTGAATTCCTCGGGAGGTAAAAGGACATTCCCTATATTAGGAGCCAAAAAGCCAGGTGCTGCACCAGTGGCACGGGATGTTACTGGAAACTGGGAAAACACATCAGGGAGGTATGTCTACCCTTTTCTTTTATTATTCCCTTTGTATCCATAATTAGCTGCTGTTGGAAAGCCTGGGTGTGACAGACTTGCTATAGCTGAGTACAGCTATTCTGCTAGTCTGACACAGTTCCCCCTGCGAGGAACAGTCCCACTGAACTACATAGCACCAGTCATGGGTATATTATTATGAATTACCAGCAGGTACTTGCAGGATTTGACTTCCTTGAGGTTTACATGGCTTCTGCATTGGTCTAGCTCTTTGGATATCAGCAGAGATAACCCATTTATGTTGTTGTGAATGCCAGTATCAACCCTACTTGCTGTTACCAAAAGTTTCTGGGGGCACATTGGCGGGCCTGCAGTACATGTTATAAGACTGCAGCATATTTTAACCATGGCTAAAAGAAAAAAAAAGCATCTGAAGACAGAAGGAGAGACCTGGACAAGTCCCAGGAGAGGGGCTGGAGCTGGGAGGAATTTCACTGCTCTAATGATCAGCATTTTCTTCGAAGAAGGGAGCAGGAAGAATGTGAAGCATCTGTCGTATCTGCATCGTTCTGTGACAAGCGATTCTCTCTCTGTTATGAGCCCGTTTTGGTTACAGTAAAACTCCTGCGTGCCTCACTTAAATGATTTTCAGTGAAAGGTCAGGAGGAGGTGGGCACTGGAGCAGCTAATTCAGCAATTGTACAGTACCCGCTCTTAGATTCTTGGGGTTTTATTCTGTATTAAAAATAAGAAGCTGTTGTTTACTCCAGGATTACTGAATGGCCTCTGTTCCCATGATACCTAGAGGAGGTTGACAATTATTCTCCCTGGGTTCTCCCTGGAGCTATTTTCTTTGCTGGCGGGGAGGAAATTGTTCATGTTTCATTTGCGCTACCGTTGTTCCAGCTGCCCG
>NW_009218295.1:0-666 GCF_000690835.1 Fulmarus glacialis | reverse complement strand
GCGGCTCCCCTTCAGACCTGCCATCTGTTAGCGTTATTCCTATTATCATCTGTGCGATGGCAGCGCCTAGATGGATGTCCCTCTGTGCTAGGCACTGCTCCAGTGTGTCAGGAACGGCAGAAGGGGCCCAGTGGAGACAGGTAAGGGACACAGGGGCTGGACAAGGGGACTTGTCTACTTCAGTCCTCTAGGCAAGCTGGGAACAGGGCCTTGAAATGCATCCTTCTGTCTCTGGCCTCTCTTGGTCTCTTACTGAAATTCCTCCTTAAATATCCACCGTAAATACCAGCTGCAGCACAACATAAGGGTCTGCTAGACCCCAGTTTACAAAACAAGGCTTCTTATAAACATTCTCATTTCTAATCGTTGTATGATCTGGCAAGATAAAAAAAGGAAAGGAATTCTCACTTTATTTCTCCCAGTTCTTAGCCGACTGGGATCCTCTGCAACACGGGATCCTCACTGCTCTGGAGGGTATTTTTTGGTAGACTCGCAGGGTCCAACAATGAGCCCTTTCAGGCCCGGATTGTCGGATGCTGCAATCTCAGCTTGGGCCCCATCATAAGAAATAAGAGCCACCCCAGCCCTGAGCCAGCCCTTGGCACCTTGAGAGACTGCGCTCAGATACACCCTTTGAGCCCGGCCATGCTGAAACCCCCATCCGGC
>NW_009218294.1:0-687 GCF_000690835.1 Fulmarus glacialis | reverse complement strand
GGCCACCAGGTCCCTGTCATGCTGGTCCCCATGGGGACTTGGCCACTACTGTCACCCTACCCTGGTCCCCGTGGGGACATGGCTCTAGGGTCCCCATCACCCTCCTGTCCCCAATGTCCCTGTCCCCATCCCTACAGCCACGTCCCTGTCGCAGTGTCCCTATGGTCATGTCTCTGTCCCCAACTAGGTCCCTGTCGCCCTGGTCCCCGTGGGGACATGGCTCTGGGGTCCCCATCACCCTCCTGTCCCCAATGTCCCTGTCCCCATCCCTACAGCCACGTCCCTGTCCCAGTGTCCCCATGGTCATGTCTCTGTCCCCATGGTGACACCCCCATGGTGGTGTCCCTGTCCCAACATACCCTTGACCGTGTCCCTGTCCCCGTGCCCACGGTGGTGTCCTTGTCCCTAGAGCCATGTCCCCGTCCCAATGTCCCCATGCCCATAACTCTGTCCCTGCTGATGTCCCCATCCCCATGGCGATGTCCCTGTCCCCATCCCCATGACCACATCCTTGTCCCAACGTCCCCATGGCCCTGTCCCTATGCCTACAGTGGTGACCCTGTCCCCATCCCTGTCCAAGTGTCCCCATGGCGGTGTCCCTGTCCCCATCCCTGT
The DNA here is from genome assembly GCF_000690835.1 of Fulmarus glacialis. Classification (NCBI taxonomy): domain Eukaryota; kingdom Metazoa; phylum Chordata; class Aves; order Procellariiformes; family Procellariidae; genus Fulmarus; species Fulmarus glacialis. Next base: position 72 of record NW_009218294.1, on the reverse strand, counting down.
GGCCATGTCCCCATCCCAACATCCCTGTGGCCGTGTCCCCATCCCCATACCTCTGTCCCTGGCCCTGTCCCC